>NC_043980.1:13988916-14288916 GCF_902150065.1 Myripristis murdjan
AGCTGGAGTGGAAACAGCCCAATGCGACAGAACCGGTGTCAAACCAAATTACTGTTGGGCACAACTGCCAAACTCGAGTACACTCAAAATATCGACTGTGCGTCACAGTCGTAAATACAGAGGGACTACTTTTGCAGAGACATTGTACACACTGGAAACAAATAGCGTGTCAACTCAGTGGCCAAGATAATGTCAATATGCGTGTTTGTGTGTTTGTTTCTATATGTGCATGACAATGTGGGCCACATGCCAAATGCCTGACACTAATTCAATGACGCATACACCCACACACTGATCCGGTATCTACCTGAGTGCTGATTCAGAGTACAGGAGTGTCCCTGACAGCTGATAACACCTCGCACGAGTGAATCCATCACCTTCCATTGAACTTCATTGAGAGCATCAAGCCCTGTGTGTGCTGAAATGTGATCAAGCACCTTCACTGAGCAAGCTCCCTCACCATGAATTTTAATGGCTGTCTGTATAGAAATTGTTCATCACCAGGAAAGAAAACCACTCTTCCAGCCAGCATGTGATCATTAGGAGGAAATTACCTGAGCTTAACATTTTGCTTCAGCCATCAGACTCTTTTGTGGCACTTAATGGACAATTGATTCTCACTGACAGTCAGTGTGGTCATCAACTATTGCCTTTAGGTGTGCTTGCCCGTATTTGTCTATGATTTTGATTGTTCTTTGTATGCAGTGTGGAGAGCTGGTGAACTTGAAAACATAGACGTCTTTACTTCAGATTAGTTATGGGTATATTAAATGTCCCAAAAGTGGTATAGTGTCTAAATCATCAAAAAAAAGCCAACATGTTTGGACCACTGAGGGTCTTCGTCAGACCTTTTGGTAAAGTATCGACTCTTGACTTGAATATTTCCATTTTGTGCCATTTTAAACTTTTCCTGTGTTACATTTCAAAGCAAAATATTGCACTTTTTACTGCACTGCATTTATGTGATGATGAAATAACATAAATTATAGCATATAATGACCATAAATGACCATATTAATGGTCATTTAATTGTTTTTTAACAGCAGAATAACTATTAACTTAAGTTTAATTAACCATCAGTTTAACATTATTAATAATGGTTATTATAAAGTGGTACCCACTGTATGTTTTGTTACAGCAACGTTTCAAAACTGCTGCTAATATATTCCCACTCAAGCCTTTTCTTTGAAATGACCCAGATGTATAGAATTCAACTAAACATATGCTTAGTCTAAAAAAGTGCATCAAGTGACAGCTACCCAGCAGGGCTTAAAATACTGACAGCTCAAATGTTATTAAGCAGTGTGATTTTTTTTTTTTTTTTCTTTTTTATAAAGCAATCCTCATACAGGCAATTACATCAGCATCCTGAAGATGACGTCATGAAGATGATCTGTGTCCGAGTCTGTAATGTCCTGAATAGTTTTAACTTTCAAAATTATTTGTTCCTAGTACCTGACTCAGTGATTCACTCGATATGATTTTGCCCACTTTCATTTTGTTTGACTTGTATTAGCCAGGAAACATATTTTTTGGTTTTTTTTTTCTTGTTGTTTTTGTTTTGTTTTGTTTTGTTTTTTCAAACCGAAGTTCATTTTAAGCGGTACTGAGCAAGGAAAGGACACAATCAGTAGCAGCTATTGGACTAATAGGATATAACTTGGCTGCAGCGAAGACTGCAGTGTGACTTTTGAGACCTAACTCTGAAGATTAGCTCTTATGCGATCAGACTGCTGTGTGTGAGGTACACCAGATGTACAAAGCATGTACTGCACCACATTACCTCTCTTGTCTGTTTTGAGGCCCAGTGTGGATGTTGTGCAGCTGTATAGCTGTGTTAATCTAAATCTGCATCTGCATCTGTTTCTGCTGTCCTTCCCAATCTCTTTTCTTTGCTTGTACACATTTTTGGCTGGATTACGTCCAATCTGCACAATTCTTCAATATCAGGTTCTGAAGATACAGTAGTAATTCGATTTGGTACTGTGTGCGCCCAGGCTTGTCATTTAATATGTGCTGATGTGATTGGATGATGAAAGGCATACTGAAATGACACTTACAGCAAAACAAGGAGTAGATGCCGAAGCTGCGATATTCTATTGCACAATTTGATCAGACTACGAGAAAGAGAGAGGTGGCAGAACATTTATCAGGCAGGATTTTGTGATGAATATGTATTGCATGACCTGCAAAAAAAAAAAAGTCTTAGTGCACCAGGGCAGCTGAACATCATTCAAAAAAAAAGAGTGCATGCCGTTCATTTTACTGGTACGGAAACATTCCGATTAAGATATTGCTTTAAGTTATTTTCTTTTACCTTTTAAAGAGAACTGTGTTAAAGAAATAGCTGAATGCTCATCAGTTGTCTGACTGAATTATGCACTTTTGATAAATGAGGGCCAGAGTACTTACTCAAGGTTATCGTCGCAAAAGGAATTTATTTTTTGACATTTTTACCAAATACAAATGTTCGCTGAGGATCGACGAGGTGAGTCGGTTATTCTCAGAGATAAAAGCCCTGGCACAATTTCTTTTGGGAACAAACGTGACAAAAAACACACAGGACTGCTTGGCTCCACCATCCAGTAAGACTGTTTAAGACTGTTTTTTAATGAATATGAAAGAGTTATTACTTGTGTTTATGTTTGTGTGTTATAAGACCAGAAACAGCTGAAGAAAACAACTTAATTTAGAGTCAAAAAGGACCATCTTCAAAAAATTGCAGTTTATATGGGATTAGTGGAAAGCTTGTTTTTTATGGACCAGATAGAAAGGAGTGAGCTCATCCTCAGAGCCTCTGCAGAAAACATGACATGAGTCTGTCCCTGATCGGCAGTGAGAGTGGTGACCTCAGGCTGGAAAAGGCTTCAGCTGGATACAGATTTTATACAATGGATCGGTCTCCAAATCACATTATCTCTGTCATTTCTATACTTCCTGAGCATGGTGGGAGCGAGAAGGACAAGCAGAGGAGGCTTTTGAATGCAGTTTGCCCTTTTGTTTGTAATTCCCTTGGGGAAATTAATGTGCTTTTATACTCTTTTGAAATGAAAAATAACTACCCATGGTGACAGCTAACGGTGAATTCCCTGCTACATGTCTGTGATCAGCTTGTTGAGTTGAAAACCGGTAGAAAACCTAAACTTGAAATTCACCTCGGAGCCTCGCAGCATGTTGTGATTACACTGTCTGAATAAATATTTATCTCCCTCCCTTTCTTTTGAGGGTTTCTTTCCTATCAAGGTTTTTATGTTTATGTTTCCTCACTCAAGCTTAACCACTTTTGCCTGATTTACGGCAAACATTTCCTGCATGTAACACAAGTTATCATGTGCCAGCTGAGCATCCCTGTACACCTCAGAAGTCAGACTTAAGGTTGATTACAAAACTTTACTCAGATTTGCAATTCATGATCCAATATAGGCTAATTTCTCTGTGGGGAAAAATCAATGGATTTTCACATAAACCATATCACAGTTTGAGATTCAAGCTGGCATTCAAACCTTGGATGTTTTTATCTGCATGTTTCTTTATTCAGTGGAACTGGATCCACTGATTCCACTGCCACTTCTAACCAAAAAATGTTGGCTAACACTGCAATACTTAAATGTGTTGCTACCTACTCTGTTTTCTCTGACAAATTTACAAGCGGACTCACCTGGTTAGAGAGCTAATATGTCCATTTCTTTGGCAGATCTGGTGTCTTTGATCAAAGCTGGTGGTACAAAGCACAGGAGAATCACTACAGCTGCAACGGGTCATGGTGAGCAGCTAACCACTTTACCATCAGCAATTTGCTTTTAAGACTACACAGATCATGCTGAGGTTACAAATGCTTTTTCACATACAAACATACATTCTAATCTCATACATTACTTTGAATTCATTTCTCCCACTGATGTTTTTTTCCCAAAAATTCTAATGAATTACAGACAAATCACACCACGGCTTGACACCTATATACTATTATTTACTCAGTGCTTTATATTTTCATCCTGACGATTGTGAGCTGACTGTCACCTGGGCTGATATCACATGGTGTCTGTTTTATCATGTATCTCTTATCACTGCAAACATGAAATGAAAACTGCGAGCTGTAGTATTTCAGACAGACTTGAGTGACACAGCAGCTGATCTTGCATATTGCCTAGACCAGCTGGATGGTGTGTTCGTGCTGCCAAAATCACCTGTTGATCCTCTCCTGCTGCTCCTGCTGCTGCTGCCTGTGGATCTCACCCGGCCCAGCACCTCGCCTTCATCCACCTGTGGCTTTTATTTCTTCATGGCCATGCATGGTAACACACTGATCTCTCTGGGCTCTTGATTATGCGGGCATTAAATTTTGTTTCACAGGGAGTGATGCCACACTGAAGTGAAATCTACATTTACATTTATTCTGAATGTTCCCATTCCAAAAAACACCCTGAAAACTGTCTTATTGAATTTTTTTGTAATCAGCAATTGCACTCTCTTGTGTTTGTGTACATCTAGCAAATGTGTATTTAAAGTACAGCATTTTAAGAGGAGGGGATAAATTAAATATCACCCACTGATACTATACTCATTAAAAGGGGGGCAGGAGGGAAGAGTTGAATAATAATGCAGCTAAGAAAAAGAAATTTGTGACAATTTCTTTTTCTCATTTGCAAGGAACAGAGTGAAAGTGTATCTGACTGAGGACTGTGGTTTGAATATACGCAAACCTTCGCACAAGGTTATATGAAAATGAATTTGCAATTCAAAGTATGGGATTATCCAATTTAAAGTAAGTATCCAGAAAACAAGTTGTTCCTATTGCAAAAGTCACAAGTTACTTTATTTTTTTAACCACTTTTATATTATTTTGATGGTCTTTTTCTTTTTCGTTTTTCTTGTGTTATTTGGTTCTTTCATTACCTATGCTGATGTGGAGTTTAGGATTCAAACACTTCCTTCAAAATGGCAATTAATCCTGTAACATGTAGCTACATAACTGATTTCTGATTTTAAAAAGCACTGACGTCATAAAACCTACTCTCTCCATTCCCAATATGTCATTTTTGTATGTTAGGTGTGAGGGAAGGTGCACATTCCTCTCGTTCATCTGATCAACATTTACTTAAGCCGTGAGCTTTTAATGTTTGAGAAACGCTTGTTCACTCATGTTTAGTCTTTCTGCTCACACGGGTTTCCTGAAGGGTAATGTTAACTCTCTGACCTGCCTGACCCTTTCAGAAGGAGTGCACTTCCCCTTTAAAATGTATTAGTGTCAGTAGTATTAGTGTTTTTGTTTTTCTTTTGTTTGTTCATTTTGTAAGTAGGCTGGTGAGATTTCCCAGCGCCTCAGATGCTTCTCTGTCACATCCAACTGTGACAGAAGGAAAAGAAAATCTTGAACAAGCCGTTTTTTATCTCCAGTACACATGGTAACTCTTCAGCATAAAGTATATTCAGCAATGACATTGTCAGTTTAAGTCAGTAAGTAATATTAAATAATCATACAGGCAATCATCCTAAGTATGATGATACACCTTTTAATAATCAACAGTTGTAATAATCCACAATTATCTGATGATACATAACTTAGTTTAGTTTAGTTTAATTTAGTTTAGCTTGGTTGCACAATAATGAAGACACAAGAACACTGAATAGTGAAAAAAAAAAGACCATAGAAATCTATCTGGCTTGTTCAGAGTCCTCCTCTTCACTTGTTCCCTGCAGTTACTTTAATTTACTGAAGTTTCTTCTTCGCAGTTTTGACAAATCACCGTTATACGCAGAGGGTATGTAAATACAGAAAAATCCCAGTCTTCAGTGAAGGCAGCCAACTCATAAATTTCTTTCCCCCCCATTTCCCATCGCACTGGCATCACAGCCGCAGCGGCATGGTGGGGGACACTGCCGTTAAATGCTGAAAATACAAATGTGACGTGTTTCACAGCCATTAATTATCAGAGCTGAGGGAGTGTAGATAGTTAAAAGGTTCTCACATGTACAATTCTGCTGCTGTTTGTGATTTATGACCAAGGAACATGCATGCTGATGGTGTATGCAGCATTACTCATGTTTTCTCCTTCTTGTACACACACACAGTGGTGATTCTTTGCAAAGTTTCATGCCCTTGGACTCAACATTTAAACTATAAAAAGCACACTGATGACTCATTTAGTTAAGGTTCAGATATGACCAGCAAGAGGAGCCAGCTGTTTAAACCAGTTGTTGGTGTGTGAAGCTCCTCAGGAATCAAATTATAGTCTTGGCCTCTCCATTGGTATCTATAGACATCACAAGGCTGTGATTAAGAGTATTGTTATATGAGAACACTAAAGTATAATTTCTATATACACACAAGACACCTCTACATGTGTTATTATCACACTTGCATTCTAAATTTCGACATCCTGCCGTTTTGATTATTTTGTCAGTCTGTAGCCCTGAATTCATGAATTTGCTCGGCTAAAACATATCAGCATTAATGATATTACAATCAAAATGAAAACTTTTTAGACCAGTGTCAATAGCATAGAACACAAGAGGGAAGTTTATGAGATACTAAGCATCAAAATTCATGTATAACTTACATATGCCCACTAATGAATGTTGGCTGTCGTCTTTACAGTAAAATGTATGACACGTTGTAGCTTCTGATGTTAAAAAGCACAGCAGTTTGCCAAGTCTGCTCTCCCTCTGGGTCTGAAGAAGCTCAGTCTCAGAGACCCGGCTGACGAGCTGCGTCATTTCTCTGCAGTGCTTCAGAGCCTCGCCCCATGTCTTTTTCTCCTCTGCCATTTTCAGATTCAGGCTCTGGAAATGATGGAGGTCTTGTGGTTTAGTTCTGGCTCAAACAGAAGAAAAAGAAGTTGGAAGAAGCCTTTGCCAAGATCAGTCCATCCACTGCAGCCCAACCAACATGCAGAGCCATAAACCAGTGCTGGATGGGGAGTCTTCCTCCTCTTTTGGATGGCATCATGTCCCCCTGCTCTGTAGAGACCAGCACAACTTAAATAAGAATTTGATCATTATGACTTGCCGGGTTAAAAAAAGGTTAAATAAAAATAAAATAAAACTTTCACTGCTGATTTGAGTCATGTCAACATACTCTGCCCTCAGAGGTTTAAACATCAGAGAGCTCCCTACCACATTAGAACTGAGGAAGCTTCTTGAATTAGTAGTGAAACTATAAGCCAATCCACTTATGCATATTTATTCTTAAAGGTTAAAGTTTATTTATTTAAGAAGGGAGAGGATACATTAATAAACATTCAGTTCATATGTAAATGTGGCAGAATTAGCCAACAGGCTAGTTTACATCTGTTCTCCCCCTGCCTGGTGTTGTTTGGCCACAAACATAGAATAAATTAAAAATGCATAAAAACATACAAACAGGCAAAGAAAGTGCAGCGAGTTAAAGAACCACATAGCGCAAATAGACAAGATGCACAGAATAAAATACAAATGCATGTATATGATCATCTATTTTCACAGACTGTCCTCTGTCTCTGGGATATGATTTCAACAATCTAAATGCAACTGGCAAAAAGTGTCTTTGGCAACAGGATTGCATGATCAACTTTATCAAACACTTTCTTAAAATCAAGAAATACAGCTCCCACAACACCTCCCTCCTAAGGTGGAGGGTTTTTACAGAGCCAAGTCTCAGACAAACTCAGAGAAAAAAAGGAAGTCTAAGTTAGAATCCAATGAAATATGTTGAAATTGTTCACTTTTCGATTCTACTCTGGTATGTTGCCATAACCTCCTAGTAAAACTTTAGATTTTGTATACTGTTTTGGAATGACTGACAGTCTGAAACACCTTCCATTTGCAGTTTTCTGTTGTGGCAGTATTTACGTGCCGAGCAAACGCGTGCTGAGCATTTGAATAGTTTCTATCAACCTTGAGGTTATGATGACTTGTAGCTGCTTTCTGGTGGATGGTGGATGTTCCCATGGTGGCGCTGCTCCCCATGATGGATTACCCTGTCTTAGGTGAGTGCTGCTGCCCTTGTGGTTCACCTGGACTTGGGCTCATGCATGCCAATTGTCAGGTCAGCCTGGATGGCAATGTGATCCTCCGTTGTCTGGATGTATATGCTATGTGGAATATCTCTACAAGAAGTGTGTACTTGCAAAAAGTTAGAATGACGTATAGCACACCTTAAATCTCACTGGTTTAGGCAGCTCTCCTCTCTGTAGCGTTTCAGCCATGGATGTCAGCTCACAGACGCCCCTGGGACAGGATGGGTGTCACTTCAGCGGGACCTCCGTGGTGCTCAGAGAGTCGAGATCATCATCAAGGTTAGTTTGCAGTGTTGTTTAAAACTTGTCACTGTAACGTGTGTATAGTAGAAAAGTAGATTCACATGCAGAATTTGCTGCAGTGATGGCTTCATCTGCTGCTTTGTGTAGTGGACCAGGGCACCCCAGAAAATTACAATTGTAATGTAGTTCCTGCATGGCCTAGTGGACCTGTCGCATGACAGGTTGGTCAAATGCAGTTTGCAAGACACCATTGCAATTAGTAGAAATGTGAGGACTTTCTGCACTGAAGTATCTAGATGTGAAAGAGAATTAAAAATGGGTTTCTGCTTTCTCTGGTCTTGTTGATCTAATATTTGAATGGATGCAAAACATACAAGGTCATGTCCACACTAAGCCAAGTAAATGCAAAAACACTGTTTTGGTCTTGCATCCATTTTACACTGGACTATCATTACAGGTTTCCAAAAGCCCACCACCCACACTGAAGTGGATATGACCCGTTACGTTAAGGCCCACCCCTCCCACTTTCTAACCTCACAAACCAAACAAATATAAATCCAAACAAAAACAGAAGAGAAGGAAAACCAACATTTCCATTGAGAGGAAGAAGAAACAATGCAATGAAGAAAAGGAAGAAGAGAAGGAAGAATATACATATTTTGCATTGCAAACAATTTTTAAATAGCCTAGTGTGAGGATTTTTAATAGAGCGAACTGCTGAGTCTGTTGAGGTGGAGAGGTGGAGTTACTTGGCCTTGCGTAATGAAAGAGTGACTCAATGTGGCACAGCTCATCCTGCTCTTTCATAACCACACACTACCTTACAATGGAGAAAATGATCTTCGTAATGCTCTTCATTACAAGTGTGTCATGGGTGATCGGAAAACATGTTTTTGTACCTCAAAGGAAGAACTGGACTGATGCTCAGAGCTACTGCAGAGAACATTACACTGATCTGTCCCCAATCAACAGTGAGAGAGATACAGACAGGCTTAGAAAGGCTTCGGCTGGACAAAGGTTTGAAGGATGGATTGGTTTAAATAGAGAACCGAAGAATGTCACAGGCTGGAAGTGGTCAGGAGGGGGATACGTTACCTACCAAAACTGGGCTCCTGGAGAGCCAAATAATAACCAAAATATGGAGTACACTGTCATCACCATGAAAGGTACATGGTATGATTCTAAACCATATGGAGCTAATTTTTTTTTCTGCTTTAACCTGATCGTTGTGAAGGAGAAAAAGACGTGGGAGGACGCTCTGGAGCACTGCAGAGAGGATGACACTGAGCTCACCAGCCTGATCTCTGAGACTGACCTTCTTCTGGCCCAGAGGGAGATCTGGAAAGCCCAGACCACTGACCATGTGTGGATCGGCCTGCGCTACCTGGCAGACAGCTGGCTGTGGGTGAACGGGGACCCTCTGGAGTACGAGGCCTGGCCCCAGCAAGGAGATCAGGACCAACGGTGTCCAAACTGGGGTCACACCTGTGGAGCTTTGACCAAAGAGGGTCTGTGGAGGAGCCGGGACTGCCGGGAGAAACTCCACTTTATCTGCGTCTGATGTGTAATCAAGTGTCTTAACTGGACGTCATCTATAAATCACCTCAAGTGTAATTTTATACATCTATATATTTACTTTTTTTTTGTTGGATTTTGCCCACTGTTCTTTCCTACTTGTTATTCTTAATTCATCCCAGTTTTAATTAAATTTTTTGTCTGCTGAGTCTAAAGGGTTCCTCTTAAAGCAACCCTTGGCAGTTTTTCAAAGCTTTTATCAAATTTATCGATTTTATAATTCTTTAGATGCTCTCTTACAAAGCCCTTTGTAAACTGTTTGGATTTTTTAGATAGGAAATATATGAATAGAGTTTATTATTAGTTGTTGTACTGTTATAGGGATGGTGTTATCACTATTATAACTCATAATCATTTCATTCAACATCATGTAATAGTCATACAAGATATATTCACACTACTGTTTGTAGGTTTTTTTGTGTGTTACTGTATAATGTATTTTTTAACTCTTATTCTGTAACAATAATGAAAGATGAGTCAAATGAAAGAGTGATCATAACCATGATGTTGAATAAGCAATACTAATGCATATGCAACATGTATATTTGCACATTTACATATTGTTATTTGTTTAACAATAAACATTTCATGAGTGGATCACATCTCTTATACATTGCGTACATTGCGAGAATATTACATAGTACACAAACCTATTAAATGTATGAAAAAAAAACTATTTAACCTCCTGCTTTATTTTGTAAGGATTATGAGAGTTAGTAATTAGAACATGACATTTACACAGAATTTCAATTTATTATCTACTATTGTCCCAGTTTATTGAGTTTTAAACACTTTCTAAACGACAGAAGGTTGATGGCCAGTTTGTGAGTTTTTACATCCTGAGCCCAGAGTAATCAATTATTTACTATAACTAATAAAGTCACGGCTGTGCAAACAGATGATAATATGCTTGAAAACAAGGCAAACAGGCTGGAGAAAAACAGGTGTATTATGGCCGGATTTGTGGGAGCTAATATGCTAATTGGAACAAGTTACATGCTACTGTGAACTTTTGACCTGTGTGAATTAAGTATTTTATCTCTGTAATTACTCAATGCCACAGTGGCACAGGAAGAGGGCACCACCAGTCAGCACCTCAGTGCCGAATCAGCCGAGCGGAAAATGATCAGCCTCTGCACCTCCGAGCTGAACTAAACATGAACACAGCAAGGAAAAAAAAAAAAAAAACACACAACAAGCCTTTATTTGCATGAGACATTTTGTTGTCGTTGTTGTCGTTGTTGTTGTTGTGTGTTTCTTATGTTGTTTCCTTATGTCATCCTTTCTTAGATACTGTATCAGATATTGATCCCTACACATACACACACGCAAACACACACACACACAATAACTTATAAGCATAAAAACAACTATAGTAATAGCAACTCATTCTAACATTCACTCATTCTAACCTACATTTATTTTTCAAGTGGAATAAAACATGTTCCATAATATATGATGTTCATAATCCTATCATAGTCCTGTCTATGTAAAGTGAACACTCTTGCACTGATGTCTCCTGCAAAGACAGAGTGGATCAACTGATAATTTAGTCATTAACAGATTCTCTTGATCTTTTAGTTCTATAACAATATACAGTTTCTAAATCCCAAATTTTGACAGATGAAATCAGCAGTAACTGTATAAACTCTTCCTGTGCCCTTGGAGGCCCGTCACAATCCCATTTGTGGTTTCCTAGTGTTTTCCCTGTGTTTCCTTGTCTCCTCGTTTGTGTGTGTGTGTGTGTGTGTGTGTGTGTGTGTGTGTGTGTGTGTGTGTGTGTGTGTGGCATGGGTGTGTCTGCCTCTCTCCCTCTCTCCTGGTTCCTCAGTCCACCTGCGCATCTGCCCTGCATTCCCATCAGCTCACCTGCCGTCGAGAATCTCCCACTCCTATGCCTCACCTGACTGTTTCCTCTGCTACAGCTGGTGGTAACATGTTCCAGCTGCTCCGTGTTGTGTTTAGTGTCCCTCCCGGTGTGTGTTCCCAGTCGTCTCTAACTGGTGTCTCCTTTTGCCCGGGATCACCCATTCCTGTCTGCCCGCCTTCCACCATTTCTCGTCAGTGTCCATGCCCAGTCTGGCTCCAACCCCACACCACCACCCCTCTGCCTCCACTCCAGCTCCCCAGCTGCATCTTGCATTTATCTGACATAAACTTACTGTAGTGATATTGAGTGCCACTGTGAGTGCTGAGGGCTGACGGCAATGGACCTGCAATAGCGAAAGACAGAGAATCACAGAAAAGACTTTATTGACACCCAAAAATGACGCATTCCTAAACAAAAAGACCACATTTCCCTTTGTTACAAGAGTAGTTGTCGAAGTCCAGATTGACTCAGCTGCAACAAAATGAGGTAAAATCCCCTGATATGAGCAGCAAAACTACACTGAAGTCTCACGAGGGATGGAAAAACAATTAGAGGCTGAGTAGTCACAACCATTGAAGCTATTTTCCACAGAGTAACAGGGGTAATATTTCTGAGAAAAGCCTCAGCAATGAGAGCTGTTCTGCCCAACTTTCAAGAAGAAATTAAAAAAAAAAAAAAATGTTCTACATAAATGTGAGGCTTGGATCAAATAAGGGTCTGAGAAAATTTCCCTTGAGAAGTTGTAAAAATTAAAACAACACTGATGATTACCATCAAACTATTTGTACATGAAACAGAAGGGAGGATTTTGTAGTATGGTCACCGTTTACAGATTAAAATATCGCTCAGACAGACATTGCATCAGCTATTAAAAGTTTATATCAACAGTTAATACCCTAGCGCAAAAAAAAACCTCACAAAAGAAGATGAAAAGGAGTGTGCTCCATTTTGTTGGTGGAAAAAAAAACGGTGCTTGATCCCCTTTTAACATTCTGCTCACTGATACCCCAAATAAACTATAAAACAACATCACTCAGCACTAAGTGAGTTGGCTTCAAGATTCATCAGCAGCTGATTGTAACAGGTTCAAAACAGGAAACAACATGCCATCACTCCACTCTCATTCTGTGGCTTTTTTTTTCTTTTCTGATTACTCTCTGTGTTTTTGTATGTGCATGTGTGTTTGGGTGTGTGTGCGTGCGTGCGTGCGTGCGTGCGTGCGTGTGTGTGTAGCAGAGAGGGGAAGCTCTGAATCATCAATCTCATGTGCCCTGTGGCTTGGGAAGACAGAGGTAAAAGGCTGCTTCTAATGCTTTTCAAAGCCATTACTGTTAACCATTCAACATACTGTGATGTATTGTCTCAGTAAGTACATGATTAAGTGTTGTGAAAATAATGTGGCTTCGTTTATATCGGTTAAAGGGTGCATTCAGATATAAATTATTAAACCATGTGTGTCTGTTGTGTGGGAGTCGCACATTCACGTTGCAAGCATCCATGGCAACCACCAATCTTAGTCCCAGCTGCAGAGATGTTTGAGCAAGTACAGGTCAAGTGTCAGCACCTCTATTTATGGCATCTACCAGCGGCAAAGGAAAAGGTTCCTACGGATTCCTCTCACGCCCAGAGAAGCTTGCTATTTGTCATAGAGGGGTGACCTTTGGTCTGCCAGGTCCCATCACACCTTCATGGATGAAGCAATGACTGATGATAATTTTTCACCCTACCAGGCTGCCAGTCACTGCATGGAGCATGTTTTTTGCTTTATTTTATTTTGTTGTGTTTTGTTTATACAGTGGTGGAAAAAAGTTTTCGGACACCCTTAAAATTTTACACAATCTCACAATCTCAAATATTATCATGAAATATTTGTGGAAAAATCTTTTTTGTGTTTCAAAAGGTGTGGCTGCATTAGACAGATACAAACAAGTACAAATTATATTTTTTTGTTTATTGTTCACAAGAAAAACTAACAAAACTAAATTCTTGACAGTTTAATCTTTATCTTCAGGCGTGTTTCCTGCGTTAGGTTCCTTGTTTTAACCATTTTTGTGTATGAAGAACTTTCAAATGTGCTGGCTTTATATAAACATGAAGCTTGGCAACAAAAATTGTGTCTTTTAATAAAAAGCACGACCTTCATCACTGGTACCAAAATGACCCAATACTCAAAATTTCTTACGTATTTTTATGGAACCAATCAATTTTACGTTTTTAATGGCTTTTTTAGGATTTGTTTAGTATTTTGGCTGTGACTGTACTAAAATAAATTGCACTTGAAGACCTAAGAGTGATTTCTTAATGCAACATTCCACAAATGCATGGGGTGTCCGAAAACGTTTTTCCACCACTGTAGTAAGGAAAGGGACATACTCAGAATATAGAGGCTGTGGATGTGCCTCAAACTGCCCCCTAGTTCGGTGGGAAGTATTCAGGGAGTCAGACATTTCATATCCCAATCCAAGCTTTTTCCAATGCACTGCAAGCTCAGCTCCCAGGAAGATTCCCAGTATGCACCATAAAAACCCAGTTCCAATATCCATGAGCTCAGTAGCCTTGCCAGTGCCCAAATTCCAATTTACTACATACTGACTCACTATCTACTGAACTATATTGCCGTTTGGTTGTCTCATTTACAAGGTAATGTCCTACTACCTTGATACCTAGTTAGGAAACTATTTTGTCAAAAAAAAAGTTGCATGAATATTGCTTTCACAGCATATTGTTAATCTTGAAAGCATTGTCAGTGATAATCCATTCTATAGCTTCAATCTATAGCATAAGCTTATCTAAATCTGTGTTGTTGTTGTTAGTTGTGACAGCTCCACAATGATTTGAATGAACGTGGGAACACTCTCAAGTCGTCACAACGGACTGCTTTCTGATATGGCATGAACAAAGTATAAATCAAGGAAACATCACATGACTAGCTTAGTGTCACCAGTTTCCATGGAAATCAAGCCTCTGGTAAGTGAATGTTGGCTACCTTACAGCTTAAAGGTTACCTTACCTTACAGATGCCCAATCTGACTGGACTAACTGGACTCAAAGGAAATGATGTGCATTATGTCATTATGTATTCACAGTTTTCACATATAATCTATTTAAAATACCTTAATAATTGTACTGTATATCTGTTGACATTGCTAGGCATTATGGGATTTGCTATTCCACCTACTTTAAGGAATCATCGTATGCTTCAGCTTTCTGCAAAATCAACTAAATGAACGTATCTTAAAAGGAGCCTTTGTGTGTATGCCCTTTGAGTGAGCCAGTCCTGCAACCTAAACAGTTCTACTTCTAGCTAGAAATGTGAATATAAGGCTCCCTTGTGTTTGAGACAATGCCCTTGTGTTCTTTCTGTGTGTGTTTGTGTGTTTTGTTCGGTTTTGTTTTGATCAGACTCTGTGGTTATGAGTTGCACAGCACACAGTCCAGCTTTGTGTGCAATGTGCACAGCAGCTCCCTACGGCACCCTGTCTCCGGTTAGTTTGTTAGTCAGTTAGGGATTCCTCCTGTCTTCTGTTTTTTATTGACATATCGGCTTGTCTGCACAAACTCGGAGCTTCCGACAGCTCTGGCTTCAGATGGGTGCAGTGACGTCAAGTGAAAGGACGTTGATGGCGTGTTGCCCGTCTGTTTGCGATGCAGGCATGGAGCACCACAGTAGTGCTAGCCTAGAATCTCAAGCAGGGACTCCATCGATTCCAAACATGTAAATACATAGTCTATCTGCCCTCACAGAGAGCTGTCTGGCAGCTGCCAAGGGGGGAAAATCCCTTCTCAACCTGCTCTTCTTTACCATCAATACCCAGCAATTACACTAGCTTTTGTGTGCTTTCACCTCTGGTCCACCTCTTATAAATCTATGTCTCACAGAGCAAAAGGAAAGAAAAGAGCTGCTATGGGTTCTTACATTTCTACTCACTCTCCCCAACCAAGGATGTCTTGACATGGGATCAAACAATGCAGTATGGGTTCTTTCTTTTTCCTATTTTTTTTTCGAGTTTCAAAATTCTGTATCAAATACACCTCTCAGTCATTTCATTTCATGGTGCTAAATTCTATTACACTTAGAGAGACATATGGGAGATGTACTTTTAAGCCATGCACTCTCTCTCTCTCTCTCTCTCTCTCTCTCTCTCTCTCTCTCTCTCTCTCTCTCTGTAAAAGACTATTTCTTGCAAAAAAGAACAAAAGCATTCATCAAACTGTTTTGCTGCAAGGGCATCATCGCTTTGTGAACCACTCTGAAGCATCTGCTCCTCACTTCAAAGGAAATCAAAGCAATCTACTCACCAAATTCTCCATTCTGCTCGCAGCTTTAGTATAGGAAAAGAGAAATATTGCACAGCTCAATAACTCCGGTGAGCCGTCCAATTAGACCCTGCCAAACCCCCTACCCCTCCCAACCCCTCTCATCAGCACTTTTTCACCGTTATTTTTTACAGTGATAGCAACAGAGGGAGAGAAAGAGGAATTGCACCTATTGTGTGCTCAACCCATAACTTGCTTCTGGTCTTACTCTGTCTCTGCATACTGAGAGGCCTTTTTTAATTGTTAAGCTGGTGGCACTGGGATGTTTACTGATCACGTAGTTCAACAGCGACGGTAGGGATGCTGTTATGCAAAACATGTTAAGTGCAGCAGAGACATGACCTCCTCCTCGGTGTACGAAGTGGAATTTTGAAGTGTTATCTATTTATGTTTTATTTATATATTTATTTTCAGTTAGCAGTAACAATGCTGCAGTGTATCCTTGATAAGTTTTTGCACTTCAGGGTTGCTGCCTCTGTAAATAGCTCAAGGTGCCCTGGTGAGTGGAATGGGCTGTTTTCCTCGGAGGCTGTTCTTCATCTTCATTTTGCAATAAAACATTCTGCGTCCATCTCATACCTCCATTCAATACACACTGATGCACACAAGCGCTCATACATGAATGCAGTGTGGATTTATTTATGCCCTGCTGCTCAGTAGCACTGGACATGGGAACTGAAATGTGAGCATAGCATTTTTTTTGCCACATACTCCTACAGTTCATACCTCTGCATTCAAGTGTAAAATCAACCCCTAAAATAAATTCGCTTATGATATACACCAACTGCCGCAAATATTAGGGAAATCATCCTCATATGGAACTGCAGCCATTTTTGTACGATCCATATCTCGGTTGTCTCAAAGATTAAAATTCCTTCTCTCTATTTGCAAGGTTTTTCTTTATCTACTCCTTCTCCATATGAATAAGGGAAATCGCTAAGGGATAACGGCTTTTACCTGGATTCACCTCATCACTGCGCTTCATGAAAAGTGTCCCTGATATTTTGTTTCTTAAATGTACAGTTTTAAAGTTTGTGAATATGAGGACTCTCACGAGGATTAAATGCAGAGCTCTGTTATGTGATTGCATCAAGAAACGAAAAGTTGCTCCACTGAGAATAAATTGGACATGGACTTGGTGCACTGTGGGATTTGTTTTGATTTGTTTTAATTCTTACATCAAAAATAAGCTTTATTTTATTGCACCAGCAACAGTAGTGAACCAGATAACATCAAGAGGATCCTGGCTCTTTAGTTTTTAGCTTTGAGAATGACATCTTCACATTCACAGTCCTGTCCAACACCATAAAAATAACATTTTGATTCTTGGATTAGATGCTCTCTTCAACCACCATGTCATATCAGAGGTGAACAGCCCTCAATAACCTTCATTATCAACCAGCCATCTTCAGATATTCACTTCATTTCCTCCGCAATTGAAATCTGATGAGCTTCGGGCTTTGGAATCGCTATTATGCCCGCCTAATGTCTTCAGCTGTTCCCACCAACCATGCATATGTTCTTGCTATGCTCTGTAGGGGAAAAAAATAAATAAATAAAAATGACACTGCAGACCAGTCAGGCATGACACGCTGAGGAATGGGAGAATTCCATGGGAATTCCCACCGCAGCAGTGTAGCTCCAAAGGAGGCAGATGGGAGCAGGGTAAGGAAGCTGAGAGGTGTCATTTATCTTCATAAGACCCTCATTCCAAGGGGGTCGAAGCAAGCAGAGGGACAGGAAGCAGCGGAGAGGGAAATGAGCACTGGAGAGAGGGAGGAGAGAGAGAAAGAGAGAGGGAGAGAGAGAGATGTGGGTTATCAGTAAATGTTGCAGACTGAGATAGCTGTGTTAGTCTGCTGCTGGTGAAGGCAGGTTGGAGCTGTTGTCAGCCCGTGGTACGTCTCCACTGCAGCCACTGGGGGAATGAAGGGAAGCGGAAAAATGATGTGTGTGTGTGTGTGTGTAGGTGAGGAATGAATGGAAAGGAATTGATGGATGGAGAGGGAGGAATGCATAGCTGGTTGCATACAAAGGGAGAGGGCATGGAAAGAGGGGGATTCAGACTGAGGATGAGGACGCTGAAGGAGGGGAGGACAGGTAGATGAAGAGGGGCCAGAGAGGAGGAAAGGTGCTCTACGTAGCAGCAGCTGGAGTCAGTTCTGGGTCGCTGCTTTTGTTGCTTCTGATTTATTTGTCACTAAACTCTATTTATATCTCATATAGTCAACTGCAATGCAATGTGCCATGCAGTTAAATGAAAAAGAAAATTAAAGAGAACAACAAGGAAAAAGACAATAAAACCCAACAACCTAGTCAATCTCTCTATCAATAATATGGCTTGTATTTTTCAGAATCATCGATGCCTTTGTCTATTTGGGATGTGAATCTCCATCATGAGGCAAATGTGATGTATCTCAATGCATTGCCAAAGATCGAGACATTATAGATACATGTGAAGCAACTATCACTGCGATATGATACGATTCACCACTATTGCAGTTGCCGTGATGTCAATAATAAAACATATTCACATTGTGTTGGGATGTATCAGTATGCAAAGTGTTGCATCAAGTTTTCCACAATTCACCTCCAGCTTTTTCACTGATACAGGCTGCCTGAATCGATGTAGCTGAATCTTACACATTAAGCCCAGTGCATCTAGATGCGTCAGTCAATCTTCACATCCCTAATGCCTATACAGATGGTAACACAGCACAGAACAACTCTCTATATGTACATGATTCCCTTGTCTCACAGTATAGAGCACACAGTTATACTCACTGCACAGTATAGAATCATCACTCTTGTGTAGGATTTCTATCCCCAGCGGCCTGCCATTTTCTTTTTCTTAGATCAGTGCCAAATACATCCACACCTAAAAGAATTCATTAATTCATTCACCAACCTTTATTTAAGCCTTGAAAATCATTGAGGTTTCCCTAAATTACAATGATTTCAAGAAACATGTAAAATTAAGCAAGTCAAAAGGGAATAATACTGAAAACATTTGCACACTGAGGTGAAGTGGTTTGAGATCATACTCCTGAATTGTCCTGGGAGTCTAGGTGTTGTGAGAGCAATAAAACAATAGTATGGAACTTTTTTGTTTCATTTAGTGTTATGCCAAATAAACAATGATGATTAAGCCTGTCACACACCTTTTAACTTCCTTGCATTTCACAGTTTCACAGGATATTTCAAAGCTGGTTCCTGTTCCTTCATTACAGAGACGGTGCACAGTTGACCTTTTACTGATATGTTTTACATCAACCACGCTTTGCAATTCCTGCTGCAATTGTACAATTAATACTGTAGCATGGATAATCACTTCATCTGTCAACTCCATGACTCTCTCAAGGTTATTTTTGTAATGTTTTTGCTTTGCGCATGAAAGTCAAAAGTCGTTTCTCTCAGCAACCAGCAGTGTATTTTTCAAGCATCATTATTTTAGTGCCACAAGAGAAACACAAATCATGCCGGAGCTGTAAAGTTCAGTACTGCAGGTTTAAGGGCATTTCAAACAAAACATTTGACTCTGTTATGCCTGTGAGGCTCTCTTCCCTGCACCAAGGTTGTATGCAGTGCATGCATTTATGTCAGGTAAATGCATGGCTAATCATAGCTGGAAGGGGGCACCGCAAGATTCCTTGAACTGCTTAAGCAGCACAGTTGTCACACAGACTAGAGTGCATCTTTTCAGCCACTGCAAGATTAAATGATTTTCACCGTTAATCTACCTTTTCATGTGACTGTGTAATGTATAGCACACATGAACATGGACAAAAATATAAATCTTGTCAAATCCTAAGATCTGCATCCACCCCTGCAGTGGCTTATCTGAAGCGAGGTGCCACATTTGTGCTGCGGCAACAGACCATAAGCCTGCCATATGGGAAACTAAGGATCTACGAGCAGGCCAAAGGGTAATCCCCACCTCCCAGATGAGAGGGATATTTGGTCTTGCAAGTTTTCTGGCAGCCTCTACCTGGCAAAAGCCTTTTCCTTCCTTGGCAACTGGCTGTTTCCAGCCCCTGTGACTGCAAAGGGAGGGGGCAGCCTGATCAGAAGACGATGGGTGAGACAAGAGCATGCTCCAAATGAAACCGGGTTCAAAGCATCTGCGCTCCCGTGTCACTCTCTGGAGAAAGGTGGTGGGGGGGATACATTGGGAAATTCGACGGAGAGAGGCAGGATAGGAGGAGAGGAGTCAGAGAGGTTTAGTGTGAAGAAAGAGAAAAGAGTTGAAAAATAAGAAGGTGGGAGGTGGATATGCACAGGGAAATACAGGGGGTGGAAGGGAGGCGGGGGGAGAGAGATAAAGAGTAGTAGAGATAGAAAAGTGAAAGAGAGAGAGAGATCATCCCCAAAGTCGACCAAACTCTCATCAGCTCCATCGCCCACTCACAGGCTGTTGATAAGACTTTAATTAAAGATCAGGGAGAGCGAGAGAAGGGCGGGGGTGAGGGAAGGAAGCAACAAAACATTTAAACAGTGGTCCAGCAGTGGGTATTCTCACAAAATCATCTACTCGGAACATGACCACATAGCACTGTCTAATCTCTAGTCTCTGACTGTGGAAAAAGATACGTTGAACAGTGGTTAGCTATCAACATCAGGTTTCATGGCGCTCTGTTGGCCTGTTGTGAGTCTGCAGTGCCAATGTTGACTTCACGGCTCAGCACCTTTGTGGCAAGGTTTGGCTAAAATCCAATCCTTGAGGCATGCTTTTCCGGCCATAATGCAGTATGTGGCTCCATCTTGTGGCTGTTTGGGGAAAGAATACAATAGACACTGTTCTGCTAAAAGAGAAACATTTTAAAGCTGAGGGTATTGTTAGGACTAACTTAACTAAATGAATAAAGACTACTATACATTTTTTACGTAACACAAGTCTGTTACACATTTCAGGATCAGAGTGGTGATCTGTGATGTGATTTTATACACAGAGGCCCCACCAGTATCAGGTTTGTCCATGAATTTGATGTGAAATGGCCACTAGGGGGAGAAATTGCTCCAGACTTGTGTATCACGCTGGTTGTCTTCAGCCCTCTGCCAGGCCCTCCTCTTTTCTTCAGCAAGCTGAGACGCCTGCTGCACACTTATGTAACTTTACAACACTCTGTGAGTCTTAACTGCACGGTTCATTAACACAGGAACCATGTCGGTGCCAGATTTAGCACATATTATATTGCACATTACATTATTATACGAGGGGGGACTTTGTGTTCTGCTTTTCAGTGGCATTTTGAGAACATATAGACACACACACACACGCACACTCTTTCCTCTCCCGGGGGTTCGTGTGCCTGTCAAGGAAAGCCAATACCGAGGTTCGTGTTCTGTAATGTAAATAACAATATGAATAACTTGGAAACTGTGAAAACCTTAATTCATCTGCCTCCCTCCTCATCTCCACGTCTCACACGTACACACACACACACTTTGCTCCTTCCCGTCAACTCAAGCACACACATGTACAAATGCTCAAATGCACACTTTACTTTTTCCACTGCAGCAGCACTGAAAACAGCTTAATTACCTTGTCACCACTACTTTCTCTCTTTCTCCCTCTTTTCCTCTCTCAGGACATGACTTTTCCCCACAAGCCTCAATTTCATACAGCCATTTGGATAATTGCATTGGAATTATATTATGTAACTTGTATTTCTTTTAGTCTTTCGGTATGTATTTATGTATTTTAAAGTATATGACCTTAGTAGCTTGTTATTAGGTATATGTAACCTTAAGAGCGATGTGGGCTGAAATACCAGGGGTCTGTGTTTTTGTGTGAAATACCATACCTCAGTCCAGACTGCCAGAACCCCGATGGGGCAGAGCAGACCATGCAAAGGGGCACTCGCTCACTCCTCCCCTTGAAAAAACAAACTCTCTTACCATGAAACACCTGTCATCCCCCCTCTCTCCCTCTCTGCCTGTCTTTCTTTCTGCTTTTTCTCACTGCCCCCGTGCCTTCTTTTATTCAGAGTCCACTCCTCTAGCTGTTTCTTGTTTTTCTTTTGCAGCCCTTTTTTGTGAAGCAGGGTCTCCCATGGTGTTGTCGTGTATCATGTTCCACACAATGTGAACATCTCGGGTGACAGCCTCTGCAAGAGAAAAAAAAAAGCACAATATTGTGTACTTTCTACCTCCTCGTGTGACATCATTTTGTTTTCAAGTCCATGGATCAGATTACTATCATCAAATCATCTCAACGCCATTCATTTTCAATGCCAGTTTTATTACTGTTGCTCCTTCAGGGGTGTGATTCACTCACACTCAAGGTTGGGGTTAATTCACTTTGAGTTTACATAGCTCAAACTGGAAAGGCAAATTAGATTCATAAGAACCTTGTTATGGCAAAAGACTTCCATGTTTTGAATTTTGAAGAAAATCCACTTCCTGGACTGATTAAATTAAGAGAGAATTGACCCTAAACCTCACTCACAGGCTGCTTTCAATTCACAGTCCTGCCTGTATATGCTGACATCAAACACAAACATTTACCATTGAAACTTTTGAAATATGCAGTTTGCATCCCTTGTAACAGACTGCTCTGCCTCTGCCACCAATCTGTGATGTTATGGAAAACATCTGCACCCTTAAATCTAGTGGCATTCTCCCTGAACCTAACAGGATGTCCTCATGGTCCAGTGGCTACATACTGTATGTGATTTTCCTGTCTTAAAATGCCTACTTCACCATGTAAGTGAAGTTTCATAACTCTGACAAACTCATGTCTGGGCCCTCTGCGCTTCTTATTTGCCCTCGTTCAGCATCGGTGGAGAGGCTGAAAACAGAAGCAGTCACAGGACTTTCAGAACTCCCCCTGTACCATGACCACCACCGGATTAAAATAGATGGGCCGTGACTTTGTCTCCTTGGTCACACTATTAGAGTCTGTGACTGACAGCTTCCTATGTTGGGTTCCTTTTTTAAAAGGAGAGCTGGCACTCCAGTCCACAGCCTGTAATATTTTTTTCGGTGAAACACTCATCAAAGAGGTAGCTGCAGTGTGATTTGTTTGTCAAAGAGCTGCCGCGGCTCCAAACTTAACCAGCAAATTTGATTGCTTTAACCCCTTGAACTCTAACTTTCCCTTAAAAATCTCCTTAAGTATTTTTTTTAATCCATATTTGTATGGCAGTGGCACCTGTATATTCAGCATCTGCTGGTTGGAACGCATCCCTGAAGCCATATCATGCAAGGGAAATAGTGAAATTGAATGAAACTGAGTGTGACTACTGAGTGAAACCCAAAATGCTGTAGTTTTATGGCAATTACATCAAATAGAAATGGGTGTCTTGTGCATCATTTGATGTGCATTTCTCTGTAACATCGTGGGACATTTTTGGCATCTTTTGAAACCTTGGGATCTCCACTAGAATTTAATCTAAATTTCTGTGGGTTTATCAAAAACCATCGTCATATAATGACAAACCCACCTGTTGGAGTTGCAGAGTTTAGAAGGTTAACGTCAAAGTGGGTTTTACAATAGAAAACACTTAATGAACACAGGTGGATTACAGTATAACTGAGATATTACAGCTAAAGTCAATATACTGTAACATTTAGAGCCCTAGACTGTAGTGATTTGGGATTTAGGATAAACAGTAGTGATGAGCTACAATTCGGGAGAAGCTGGTGCTCAGGCTGAATGACTCACACCCATAGGAAGTTAGTTAGTCACCCTCCCATCTTCGGACAGAACCTTTCTTTCTGAATTGTGTTGGGTCACATAGCATCCCTTCTACCTCATGGAATATGACCAGTTTTCATATCCTCTTATAAAGGCCTTTCTGCATCTCCGAGGGAAGCATGGGTCTGTCAGGAGTGAAATCAGCTCAGTGAGTCACGGTTTGTGCCATTCTGCCAAAGTCTGGGGAAAACTTGGCTATAGGGAAGTCTGAGGAAAGACGATCGGCTGGGGATATTTACTGTGTCTGTCACACATATTCATCTGTCTACCCCTTGTTAGGAGTGTTCATGTTTTAGTCACTGCACTGGGAAGTCACGGAGACGCTCCATCTTGCCATGGGCTGTGCAGCTGCATCATAACTGGTACAAACTGAACAGCATTACTTGGCAAGGCATTTTAAACACCCAGCATCTGACAGACGGGGCAATTTGATGGGAAACAAAGAGGGAAGGCATCTAGCTTGCACAGATTCTGAAATATTCTCCACATGGTTAAATATATGAGGAACAATTCACAGGGCTGAACATTTTAAACTAAATAAAGCATCCACTGGGCAGATAATAAACTTGAGAGCTTGAAACTGAACATGTAATAGATTTTATTCTCTCCATCAAAAATCCCTAATTTTTCCAATCCACACCAGGACCTAGATTCTCAACATCATCCCACGACTGCTCGTTAAAAAAAATGCTCCTATAGCCGAGCGAAATGTCCATCTTTTAAAAGACTTGGCCAGGGCAATGAGCGTTCATAGCAGGAATCTAACTTTCAAAACTGAACCTATCACATGTCATACATTCTTTCATCAAAGGAGGTCTCTGTGTTGGGGCAGGTGTGGCTGAAAACCTGTGGTTTAAAAGGAAGACAGTTGAGGAGGTGGGGAGGGCAGAGGGAGTGGGTATCCAGGGTTTTGGAGCTTATTCTGAGCTGCCCTTAAAACAATAAGCCTGCTTTTACCCTCAGCTTGACCATTCTTTCCAAGTGCTCATATCCCCATGTCAATACCATTTGGTTAAAAATAATAGTCAGCCCACCTGAGCTCAAGATGGAGCGTTTCGAGAGCAAAACAATCAAAACCTAACCCTAAAAAGAGTATGGAGAGACATTTTCTCAAACTGTGATGGATATGATTAAATATAAGGCAAACAAAGGGGGATATGTTCACTGTCTGAGACAACTGCTATTAAGTTTGCTTAATACACCCGACTTTAATTTTCTGTCCTGGTACCTACATCGGTCTGGAAAAACAGAGGGAATTCCTCCCCCCTTTTTTTCCTGAGGTGGAGGTCTTATTAATGTTACCAGGCTGTCTGGCCCGCTCACCGACCAGCTGAGTATATTTACTTGGTGTTAAAACACTGGTGGCCACAAAAGTTGGAATGTGCCTAAGTGTGACATGAAAGCGCCGGTTACATTTTAGTTTTTAGCCCATAAAATAAATACAGAGCGGCCCCGGCAATTTTTATGAATGGCTGCATTCAGTCCAAAACACACCCTCCAATCAGCCAACTTCCCCCCGTCGCCTGGCCACGCCCACTTTGGATGTCTGGACCGCTGCCCACATGTTGATTGGTTAGACATATGGCAAGGGGCGGGGTTTGTGCGCAGCTCGCAAGTGGATATAAATTACAGTTCAGCTATTTACCCGTTAGAAATACAAGGAGAGGATAAACGAGAGGAATAACACTTCGTCTCAAAGTCTCTCTGAGAGCACTCAAGACTATCATCCACTGGATTGTAGACTAAAACCGCTTATTTAATTCTGCCTTTTTTTTTTCTTTTCTTGTTTTATTTTGTCCTAATCATGGCGTTCCTTCTGTACCTGACACTTCTGACAACAGCCGTCATCACTCAGGTAAGACGTTTCTTTACGTTTTGATCAAAGTCGAGCACGTGTATCCCACTGTGAGTCTATGTGAATCAAAAGTTTGCTGACAGGCTGTGATTGCTCTGATGTGCATGGGGAAGTGAGCTCTCATTACCCCTGAGTTATGGATGTGCGCTGTGCTAAATTGCAAGTCATTTATATTGCGTAATTAAGTGGTAAATAAATAGTTTGAGGATGGTTTATGATGTTTATGATGACCTTCAGTTGGTGCCCATCATAAACAAGCCTTAATATGAACAAAACTCACTTCTGTTTTCATAAAGGCTTTAATTTATGCCTATTCTGTTCAAAGACGTTTCCCTCATAAAGTGTACATGTATTGATGTAGAATGTGCAATGAATGTATGTCATAGATATTTCTATCACCCTTAAAAAGTGGTTAACACTATTTTAGTTTTAGATAAAAAGAGAATAAATTGAGTATAGGTGAAGTAATCCTCCACTATATCCCAGCTTTGAAATTGGACTTTTAAAGTTCATTTTTGATTGATCACATATTGATTTCATATTTTGATTTGTTTTGCCTTATTAACAATGTATCGGTCTACTATCTGCAAATCTATATCGGTGGTTCTGCAACACGCTGGTGCATGCAGAGTGTGATTGACTGGTTGGATCCCTCCAAACTCACTGGAACATGTTGGCTCCGGTGCCGGGCTATGACTCAAATCACAAATCGGCAGGAGACTGGGTACAAAACTGTCTAGACACTCAGAGATGACTGGCCAGCAAAGACATGATTTATTGTAGAAGCATGCCACAGAGTGTCTCACATTGTTTTGTCTGTGGAGGAATCCAACATGAGTCACCTATAGGACCCTATGGGAGCCTAAGTGATAATCATCAGAAATACTGTACATCTGCCAGAACTGTTCCTCCTTCTTTGTTGGAGCAAAACTCAAGTCGGTACTGAACACCTCTGAAATATTTGCCGATGATCTCAGAGGCTGCCATTTCAGTTATTGTGCCTCTTGACTTTCTCTGTGGCTCATAGCACAAATAAACTCATCAAGTCATCAGTCTCTGTGGCAGCACAGCCCTTGTCTGAGAC
Organism: Myripristis murdjan; assembly: GCF_902150065.1. Classification (NCBI taxonomy): domain Eukaryota; kingdom Metazoa; phylum Chordata; class Actinopteri; order Holocentriformes; family Holocentridae; genus Myripristis; species Myripristis murdjan. The sequence goes on from NC_043980.1 coordinate 14,015,557, forward strand.
TTGGCCAGAGAGACCTTCCTTGTTATACTAGATGTTTGATTTTCTTTGTGCAACAAACTGGGGCACATAATGTCCCTGGATTTTTCTGTTACTCCCTGCTTAACCTTTGCCATAATCTTACATGAACAGAAAATTTGACCCAGGCTCTAAAACAAATGACTAGATAATTGATCATAAACCATACAAACACAGTAAGCTCTGTCATCTGGGTCCTGACTTCTCCCTCTGTGCTCCCAAATTCTTTCCTCCAGGTGACCGCTGGCTGCCCTGCTGTGTGTGTGTGCCCTGCAGAGCCTCCGGTGTGTCCGCCAGGGGTGAGCGCCGTGCCAGATGGGTGTGGGTGCTGCAAGGTGTGTGCTGCACAGCTGAACCAAGACTGTAGCCCCATGATGCCGTGCGACCACCACAAGGGTCTGGAGTGTAATTACGGCAATGATGTGACCATGGCCTGGGGCATCTGTCGAGGTGAGGAAGAGGGGAATGTGTTGTGTGCGTAGGAATTCCCCAGCATCCGACTTCTTTAAAGTAAAGATTAATGAGTGGAAAAAACACTGCACCACCCCCTTGTTTGTGTAAACCCAATAACTCACAGGAATGTAGACTATTAACATGAATAGGATGTAAGTCACATGTGCACAGTGAAGCATCCTACATTAGAAATGAATGTGATGAATCCAAAGGCCGTGACACCTGGGAACAATATGAGGCACTGTAGATGGGAAAATTTGCCAGTGATTATAAGACTATTTCATTTTTATTACCTCTTGGAGAGGTATATTGGTTTAGTGTCGTTTCCATAACCCCAAAACTCTTAACGGCTATAATGCGCCATCAAAAAGTTGGCTTACACACATTTCCCCCTCTACCCAAAGAACCAATCATGTGATGAAAGTCATCATAACTCCAGCATGCAGCACGTTGTAACCCTGCACATCCAGCAGGGGGTGGGATGGGGTGAAGGGGATATTTTAATGAGTAGTAGATTCCTTATGACAGTCAGTAGAGGGTCACAGAGATAAAAATACACCTTCCATCTCTGCCATGCCAGGACTGCCCCACAAACTATGAATAGCAGCTTCTTCCATGCCATGGTGACAAGGAGTCTGACTCCCAATGTCTCCTGATTTCCAGTGACCTTTCTCTGGCCCGCCACCTTCAGGTTTCAGTAATTCCACATGTGGTTTTGTGTGCTGTTTGGGTGTCAGGTTATTTTGCGTGTTCTGATTGAGTTAGGGAAAACATTGCACAAGAGGGTCCATTTCAGCTGCTGAAATGAGAGAACGTGGTGAATGCCTGTCGGACATACTTAGGATTGTAAGAGGCGGCTCTGTGATGGGTCCCTTTAGGCTTCAAAACATGCCCTTGTCTGTAGAAAAAGACATGTGCTGGAGTCACTATGGACATCTTTGTGATAACCAACAGATGGTACCCACAGTACCCCTACAGCATCACAACAGTTCCTTTTTTACCCTTTCTTAGTGGATGTGTGCAGATTTTTGCTAAATGTTATTTGTAGCACACCTCCTGTCCTGCAGATGTGTGCTTTGTCCCACAGTTCTTGCGTTCTTGAGTGTGCGTTCACGTGCCACCAAGTATGTGTGGAAAATTATCTCACGACTGGAAATGTCCGCAGGCAGGTACCCTTCATCCACAATTCAGAAAAGTGTCCTTTGTGCGTCATTCTTGAGTCATAGACACTAGTAACTGCTGCAACTGGAAACATCTTCTTTTTGCCATGTGTGTCCGGATGTGTGTTGACAAAAACTCCAAACACTCATAGTCTTCACACCTACTTATACACTTCAGGCCAGTTCCTGGAAATACGCAACTCAAGTGGCCCTGTGGCTAAGTACACAGACCACAGCTGTGGGTATTGAGACAAGGCCGTTTTCTGCTGAAGCACTAACCTATGGAAACTGAGTTGACCAAATTACATGTTTTGTTTGAATGAATGAACAATGGCAGGAACTCCACCCTCAAGCCAGCACCATCAAACCTAAAAACAGATGTCTTGATCCATTTTGGATTTAAAACCACAATGGTAAAGAAGAGTTGGACAAAAGCAAAGCTATATGTAAGCTGCAAAATTTGAATTGTAACCGGAATGTCCCTGTCTGAATTCATATGTAGTCAATTTTAAATCAGTACGGATTCCAGTTGGAATATAATTAAATCAGGAAATCAGGCCCCATCTGCATCTCACCACCGTCCTTTGTAGTAAGTAAGCAGTCACACAGCGATTTGTTTCAACTTTGATTTGTTACATGTTTATTCTCCCCTCATTCTGTCTACCCAGCAAAATTGGAGGGACGCACATGCGAGTACAACGGCAGGATCTACCAGAATGGCGAGAGCTTTCACGCCGGCTGCAAACACCAGTGTACCTGCATTGACGGCGCAGTCGGCTGCGCTCCTCTCTGTGACAACCGGCTGCCAGCAGCCTCACCCTCTTGCCCTTACCCACGACTGGTCAGGGTGCCAGGGCAGTGCTGCTTCAGTGTTGACTGCCATAAGGGCATCTGGCGTCTCCCACCTAAACATCAGGTTGGTTTGTTTTTCCTCTGCTGTCACTGGATGTCACACGTCCCACCCTGCAGCTGTTTTGGGTCCCTCCTTGTTAATGAGTGTCATAAACCAGCATAAATGATAGTAAAACCCATTTTATAGTATTTGTTTAGGGGCCTGTCTGGCAATATCAAATGGAGGAAGTGTAATTATAGGCAATTTGAGTATTTGGTGAATCCAGCAAAGGGATTTATGTGTTTTGCAATGGTCTGTCATCAAAGACCACTGTCATATCTTTTTAATGAGAAACAAAGGTGTTTGGAAAGAAAGTTTTCTGAAAAACTTTAAACTATATCCAATCATTAAAGTTTTATTCACTGAGCTAGATTGAGAGCAAATATCTATTTATAACAGGGGCTTTAAATTTGCTGAAAGTAAGTACAGGTGCTGTGCAGTTGCATGCTCACAGCGAGGAGGGACATGATTGTAAATAGAGGGAAGCCAGACAACACCGGATACTCATTTTGCTTAAATGTGAAAATTTTCAGTTTCTTTTTCTTCCTACAAAAGCCATTGTAGCTTTTGCAGGAACACATATTTTTATCTGCTGTTTTAAAGAAACAAAAGTGTGACGACTGGACTCCTCTCTGTTTTAATTGTTGCAGACACAGTAGCTTTTTCTGACCATGTGAGGAGGATCATAGCAGTTATGTGAAACTTGGCAGCAAGGCTGTGAAGATTCTTAGCTAAAGTTACTTTGTCACACTAATAGAACGAGGAGAAACAGGAGCGAGGTGTCTCACCTGACTGACTGACCTGAATTTGTCTGTTGGAAGGCATAGCTTTGTGATGCTAAGACTGCTGGGAAAAACAAACAGAGGGCAGACATGACAGCTCAGCACATGTAGCCTAGATCACTGATGTTCAAGCTATGGGTTCTGACCCCCTGGTGGGTCCCAGCATAGACATAAGCAGGTCATGGGAAGGCTGCATCAATGCAATTCTTCCTTTGGTAATACTGGGAATTTCCCAGTTTGGGATAAATAAAGTAAATCTATCTATCTGTCTACAGGATGGAAATTTTAAGCTCATTCGATGTAGACACAAAAAACACTTCTGACCACAATGTTCTGCGTGAGTGACAATTCCTAGAGAACAGCAGCAGCCCTCTTAGCTATCTGACAACATCAACAACTTTTTGAAACCAGTGTTTTGATAGCTTAATTACTTTTTGATACTTTATTTTAGCTCACATAATAATTGGTGGGTCTTGAGAAAAAATAGTACCGCTACATGTGGGTCGCAGCATGAAAAAGTTTGGGAACACCTGGCCTAGATTAGAAACAAAAAACACTATCCGGTCTTATCTTATCTGTCATCACAGGTGCCTCCACCACAGAAACACCGTCCCAGACCTCATCCTGTCCCACATCAGCCTGGGAACGACCTGCTGCTGGGGAACGAGCTGATGGACAGCAAGCCCAGCGGCTGGGAGAATGAACACGGCTACAAACACTTGCCTGGTGAGAGGCAGAGGACGTGTTATTATTCACTATGAATATTTCATTCACACTTTTTGGCAGCTGTTTCGAATTGACCCATTTTCCAACTGCACTGTGTATGTGTTTTTATAACAACTTGTCTCCATCCAGCAATATTAATAATGCTGTACAAAATGAATATAACAATAGACAAAGGAAATTATTTTCATACAGATATACAGGCCTATAACAATACCTGTTAATATATGCAAAATGACATTGTATGATCAAACTGATGTGTGTCATATTACAAAGGTTGATAAAACTGCAATTTTGAAATGATATTCATTGCTTTGTTTCAGAAATGGCTTTAGGTCAGGTGTAGCTGTTCTGTTTTCCATCAACTGTGGGCCTTTGAAACTGTAACTGTGATGAAGGGCTTTATATAAACAAAAACGTGAACAAGATTTTAATAGGCATTTGCTTTTTATTATCAATTCAGACTTCAGAGTTGTGCATCAGAGTAACCTCATGTCATTTCATCATGATAGCATTTTACTGAAAAGCTGTAAACTATATGATTGAATTGCCCTGTCCTCTGCCCTCCTTGCCTCTTCCTGATATTCCCCAGTGTGGAACGACCTGAAGGAGAAGTGTGCGGTCCAGACCACTGACTGGTCCCAGTGCTCCCGCAGCTGTGGGATGGGCGTGTCTTCCCGTATCACCAACAAAAACCCTCAGTGCAAGCTGGAGAGAGAGACAAGAATATGTACCGTGCGGCCATGCGACGGACTAACCATCCCAGCCAAGGTACATGGGGGCGCTTGAACTGAATGACAGACTGAATGAGTTGCACGCATGGATGTTCCTGTGTGGCAGAGGCTCAGAATGCCATAACAGTTGTTTAAGAGCATAGGTCAGTCATCCAGACGGCTATAACTTCAAAACAGCTCAACTTATCTCCCACATAACAAACCCAATCTCTGATAACGCTTATCAATAAGCAATAGTATCTTATCTAGGAATGTCTATGCAGAAAGAGAGAGTGTAGTACCTGCCCATTTTGTTGTGTTTCCCCTTGTCAGCCAAACATCAGTGGCTGAAAATATCAAATCTGTGCCGCAAAGACTTTATGAGATGTTCCTGCGCTGAGTTTATGCCGAGCCAAAGAACAGAGATTATCTCAGCGGTAAGATACTTTTGGGAAGCCGGGCGCTACATCCAGTGGGAACTGGGCAGTGCTGATTTACTCAGTGGTGTTTTGGTGGCAGGCAGGCGCCTTTTTAAATATAGTCCCCCACCCCCGGCATTCCTGCCAAGCAACTGTCCATAGCCAGGCCCTGTCTGTGTACTCAGGGTCCAGGGAAGTGGTGTGTCTATATTAATCCTCGATGTTGGACACTCACTGGCAGCTCTCTCTCTCTGCTCTGGTGAATTAAAAGCTTAGGTGCCAAGAATGATCATAGGTGTAAATGTGTTGTTATTAAACGGGAAAGTACACTCAAATGTTAAATAAATATTTAATCTCCAAATTAATCACTCAAATCTCAAAATAATCCCTCTCTCTGACACTCTGCCCTGGCATAATAAGTCTGGTCCCCTTAATGTGAAACTAATGAGTTTCAGTACAAAGCCGCTTAAATCTGTTATGTAAAGGTACAGGACACATAAAAGTCAAAGCTTATCAAACTTTTTTTCACACAGAAAATCAGAAAATGGCTTGTTTTGGTGAGTTTGATTATTGTGGCCAAGTATGGCTTACGAAGTATAAAATTCATTACTGTGACACTCATCCTTTGCTTTTATCACTGAACTGCAGAAAGGAAAGAAGTGCTCCCCAACACACAAAGCCCCAGAGCCCATCCGCCTGTCCTACGGTGAATGCCTGAGTGTCCGTCTCTACCGGCCCAACTACTGCGGTGTGTGTACAGATGGCCGGTGCTGCACGCCACGCCGCACCCGCACCGTACCCGTGACCTTTGTTTGCCCGGATGGCGAGCGCTTCCAGAAGTCAGCCATGTTCATCCAGTCATGTAAATGCAGGGATGACTGTAGCCATCTCAATGAAGCCGCCCTCCCACCACAGCACTGGATGTATGGAGACACTCACAAATTCACTGACGAGTAGAGGAGAGATTTTTTTTTTTATTATTGGTTGTTTTTTGAGGTAGACCTAAATGACTCAGCTTTCTTGAGGAAGGGAGACATTTCAAGACGAGGGGCCTGTTTTGCACATCTGGCTCCAAGTGGGTGAAGACTGTGACCAAGACCACCGGGCAGCAAAGACCTGCCTGGCTGTTTGTACAAACTATCATATAGGCAACCTACATTGTAAAATGGAACTGGATTGTAATGTACACTAGCCTACTCCTGTTCAAACAAACGCAGGGCCCAAAATAGAGCCCTGAAGCACCCCTGGACTTCCAGCACTCAGGACCATAACTGGTTCAGGTGTAAAGGGATATTTAAAGGCCCTCAGATCAACCTGAGGGGTGAAACAAGACAAGAGCAACAGGCACTTTGTTCAGCACTGAAGCTTGTGAACGACAATTACGACCAGTACATAAGGACCTGATGTGATCAACTCCCCTGCATCAGTAGCCTTCTGTGTTGTGGTGTTTATGACCCCACATCCTACAATGCACTGAGAAGTCTGTAAAAATGACTCACTAGCTGCACCAGGCAGAATAGCCCTGTGCAGCATTATGTTGAATACTCCAAATAGAGTATGAAGCAAATCCTGAAAAACAAAGGACTATTTATTTCTTTTTTTAAAAAAATTTATTTAGAGAAACTTATACCAAATCAGTGTAGCAAGCACAGCATGCACCAATGTTGGAGTTGTTTTCAGCATGCCGAGATGACAAGCTATCCATAAGTAGATTTACGGATTGGCAATGAACGATAGCCTGATTCCTTTTAGCTCACAGACTGTTAAACGATAAGGAGCGCTATCTGGAACTGAGACAAGCGTTCAGCATAGACTGGACCAATGCCAAGTTTTTTCTAATGACATCTCATTTCTTGTTTGTGCATCAAATGCAGCATAGTAAATGTCTTATATGAATCTGTATTTCTTGAGAGTCCGCAAAAATGGTTAAATTTGAGATCCTGCTATTGTTTAAATACAGTTTCTTTATTTGGATCCAATGTTTGTGTTCCTGTCCTGTTAATTTGTTAATTACACGTTCTCATGGATTTATACACCGGGGGTTTATAGCTGTCACAAGTTCAGGGTCGTCAATCCATGTGATACAAATGGCCACTGTGCTCAGGTTTCATGTGAGGTTTTATTATAACTCAACTTGTACAGTTTCAAATTATCCCACTTGGCAGTCAATGCATAGTAGCTGACTGTTGGTAAAACAGTCGCAGGCTATTGGCCTTCAATTTACGATGATGGTGCCCTCTGCTTGTAAGGATGCTGACCTACATTCAAAGAGGACATTACGCATGTATAAAACACTATGTGTATCTTATGTCACGCAGTGCGGATATTGAAATGGTTCAAACCATATTTATAAAATTAAATAAAACACATTGAAGTAACATGGTATAAAAAGTTTATTTCATTAACCAAAAAAATACAACCATGGTTTTCAGAAGGAAAAAACATTAAAACAGGCACCCCTTCAGGACATGATAAAATTAAAAAAAAAATACTTAACCACTATGAACTTGCAAAGGGACACGGGGGGAGGGGGACTTTAAAATAAATGCTGAGATTTCTTCCCTCCCCCCCTCCACAAAAATACACCAACACCAGAGGCCACACACAATCTTCAGTGGAAAAGGGACTTCGGACTCATCTGGACTGCTCAACTGAAAGAAGAAAGAGAGACAGGTTATTTCCAGCTTTCTAAGACACGTATATTTTCAGAGATGGGATTACGCTCCCTTTACAAAAATGTTTTTTAAGCGCCTGAGCGCTAATAGGGCAATTTTTCATTATGTAACTATGTTTTCACAGCTTCTACCATAAAACGGGACTGAAATTTGCTAACCTCTGGAAATTTTCTGAATTTTTTCCAGGTACTTTCTAGGTAGTTATCCCTTATCCTCAAGGTATGAAGGGGAAATAAAGATGTGATAATCATCATACATTAGCAATCAAATGAGATATCACAGATCAATGAGATCACAACGCAGTAATGTCCTGTGTGCCTGGGCCAAATATGCAAAGCACATTAAGTGAAACTCAGCCTGCAATTGTCTTATTACTGATCTGGTAAAGCTGGCCCCAGACTAGAGGATAATCAGGCAGATTTTGGGTCCAATTTGTTACTTCTGACAATCAGGGAGGTGTTCCTGATTCGAGGCTGGCCAGAGCACATTATCTGCCCATCTGTGGGGGTTTTACAGACAAGATTTTAATGTTACTGAGTGGATCAAAGTCTTCCCGATTTCAAATCCTAAATATCAAATGTGTTTGATATTTACGACTAGACTGTGGAGGGAACAGCGATTGAAATCTGAGCTGTTGGCCCCCAGTAGCCAGTGAGAGTGAGCCGACCATAGATGTAAATCAGGAAGTGCCACCAACCAAGAAAATATTATACTTTATTATATAAAGTCAAATGAAGTCATCTGAGTTTCTATGATATCCTAAGTCCATGGAATCGCCACTCTGAAATCGTTTAGTGTGTGGTCCTGTGTCTTGACTGATTCTTCTAGTTTGCACGTTTTTAGCAATTAAAATATTAAAAAATCTGTTAAATTGGTCGTTATGTCTGCTGTCTCCCATGTTTTTAAAATCAGTTAAGATTAGTCAACGCTCTAGTGTGCACCAGCCTTGAAGTCAGTTGGTATCATCTGGCCAACTACAGACAATTCTAGTTGAGCCTCATAAGGCAACAAAAGAGCCGAATGCTGCTTACTGTAGGTGGAGATATCGATCTCCTCTGGTAGCTCTGCAACGTTGACCTCAAAGCGGTCCTGAACGTCATTGAGGGTCTTGGCGTCAGTCTCGTCTGACACAAACGTGACAGCCAGGCCTTTGGTCCCAAACCTGCCTGCACGGGCCACCTGAAGCACAGAGGAGAAGGTCAGCACCCCCAAAACAAGAAAACAAACAGCCTCCTCTCAAGTGAAACCAGCAATGTGACTGGGATACCAGAAAGCACAAGAAAGCAAATGTTCATGAAAAACTGATTTAAGCTGCATGTTGAAATACTCAAATCCTGAAAAACACAAGTTGTGATAATTGTGACTTTCTTTCTATATTATGGGCTAAGTTTCCACTCTTAAGCAAATCCGATTCCAGTATCTCTGAAGGACATATTGAGCGACTTATATGCATGTTCGCTGTTGCTCTCAGGTCACCTTAGAATGATTCATATTGGACAAACTGGCCAAATACCAAAAAATTGCATGAAACTGATAACGAATAATGAATAACACATTGTCAACATGTTGTACAACACGTTTAAATGCAAAAAAAAAAAAAGCTAACAACTGGCTAACAACACATTTCTGATCAGCACCGTGCTGTTAAAACTGTCGTTTTTCATGTCTTTGGCCTGTTTCTTCCTTCCAAAGACATGTGGCACTGTGGTACGCCAAAAGACAACAGCTGGGTATCAACAGGCCCTGAAAGGATGTGCAAGGAGCTAAACATGTGCAATGTGGGCTCAGGAAAACATCTGAAAATGTAATCTCAGCCAAATGTAATAATTATCCAGAATTTTATGACTATTTCCGGGACATTTTATGGGTTTCCGAATTTTCCAGGTGTTTTCGATAACTGGAAAACTAGTCCATAAATTTCCAGGATACATGGGAACGCTGATGGAGCAATTGATACTGAATCTAATATCACTTACTTCAACCGAGGTTGTGATTAAACCATACAATAAAATAATATTCATTCAGTGTACCCAGTTATTTTGTCTTTTGCACATAATTTATAAACAAGTGGGCATTTTGAGTGGAGACCCACCACAGCCAGGTTTCATAACATGCATGTGTCTGGAAACTACAACCCCGTTTGTCCAATGCCCAGCCAAATGTCATTCCCCTTAAGGCTTACTGGCTTGAAAAGTTATCTGGGCTTCACTGGTCCATGACCAACATTCCCAGAAAGTTTTCTGTGTGTCTGGACAGACTGGGATGCACACGGGGTGAAAAAACATCTCTCTGCTGGAAGTTTCATCTTGTTGGCAATAACTCAGAGCCCACTAGATACAACCACAACATTAGAAGATGTCTGTAATATAACTAGATTAAAGCTGGACTGACTCTGTGAAGGTATGTGTCGGAATCCTCTGGCATGTCGTAGTTGAAGACAATGTTGACTCGCTCGATGTCCATGCCTCGGCCGAACAGGTTTGTGGCCACCAGGATACGCCGCTGGAAGTCTTTAAACTGTTGGTACCTGGATAGCCTGTGGAAAGGATAGAGCAGTAACAACATCAACAAAAGGGAGACAATATCCAAATGTGAAGCAGCTTAACTGCATCACAAACACAACACACTCATTATCCCACACAACAGTTTGGAAAATCACAACTAGACACAGCAATTAGACACAGCAAACAGCTAAGCCTGGTGTGCATCACACCAAATTAGAAGGTCTTTTCTACAAGCTATAATTGTACAGTTAGACCCTGGTCCAAAATACAATTATAATCTCCAAATGAGTTCTTAAAATAAAAACAATTACTGTCTTTGGAGCAGTGCAACAAAAATGCCATGTCTTCATCAGCACTCACCTCTCCTCCTGTGCCATGCCCCTGTGGATGGCGATGGCAGGGAAGTTCTGCTCCACCAGCAGCTGGGACAAAGCCACGCAGCGCTGCACTGACTTCACAAAGATCACCACCTAACAGGAGCCGGGGAAAAACATTAAGTCTTGAACATTTTCACTGGAAAGACCAAAACACAGTCTTGACATTAAGGTGAGCAAAAACTAATACAACTATCTCCCCCTAGAGGACAAGAAATAAAAGGTTCAACTGCAGCTAAAAGCCTTCAAAAATGAAGTGGCACCTATTTCCTCTGCTATTTCCTCTGTTGGCATTTTGACAATAAATATTCATATAATGCCAAATTCATTTTCTTTACCCTTTTCAACATGTTTTACTGAAATTATTGGAGAAAGATTGCAAAGGCTGATTATTTCACAACTAAAAGGTCTGCATCTCAAAGCTTTAAAACATGATAATAAATATGTAGGAAAGAAATATACACCCAATTGTGCTCAGTCCCCCCAGAATGAGAGTCAAGCATACCTGGTTGAACTCAAGTACATCGAGTAAGTCAAAGAGCTTGCGGTTCTTCTCACTGTCTTTCAGCTTGCAGTAATACTGCTGCAGGCCGTGAAGTGTCAGTTTGGTCTCGTCATCCACAAACACTTCCATGGGCTACACAGCAAGAAACAGAGGCCCAATGTTAGTCTTACACTCATATCAGACTTTTCACAGTAAACATCTCACTGCACTACATCAGAACTGTGATCTGAATGATACAAAAAAATGGCTGTCTTGTAAAAGCAGGTGGCGAAACAAGACAAATATTTTCTATGTAATAAGAATAGAATACCCCCTCGCAAGTCCGAGAGCAGTATCAGAAGCTTCCCGTAGTCTTCAAGATCTCAACATGTGACAAGCTGATACCTGTCTACTCCCATTAAATGTTTTGACAAAGTATTTGTGCCTGTGGCTTTGTGGAGCCTGTTCCCCAGGACAGCAGCAGAACCAGGAGGAGTGACTGTCCTGACCCAGCCAAATCTGCCAAGGGGGGGTCACTTTGTCCCCCTGATATGGCCACTTATGACACTGACAGCCACAAGTGGGCAAAGCTAAGAGGGACATGACTACTGGCACTGAGGGCCTTCCAGACTACCTCCCTTTGCACTCTAATATAGCGAGAACACCCAAGATAATATTCTTAACTTAATTTCTAGAGGCAATAGTAACATAAAGGATAAGGGGTGTTGCCAGGTGCCATCAACATCATAAAATCGCCACCAGCTTGGTAAAGATGTGGCAGTTATACCATGGTTATCAATGTGTGTCCACTAAACAAGAGATTTTCTTCAGAGTAAAGAAAATACTTTAAAAAAAAAAAAACAGAGGGCGTCATAAATGATGCCCAGCTACCTGACTGGCTCACACTGAATTAAAATTTACCTGTTGTGTTGAGACTAACTATACACTAAAACCATTTTGTCCAGGTGAAAAACTGCATCTGGCCAAACAGGGGAATATACATTTGCATCCAGATGAGGATCATAAAGCATACAGAAATAATTTGATATTTTAATACAATTCTCATCTTTCGCTCTTCTAATTATACAGACCATGCTAACTCAACAACACAATATTACGTTGTTTACATATACGTGTACGCATATGTGAACAGCGGATTTAGACAAATCATCAGCAAATCTGGTTGATAACTCACGTCCTGCATGAATTTGCGGCAGACAGGGCGGATCTCCTTGCTTAGTGTGGCACTGAACATCATACACTGTTTCTCATGGGGCGTCAGCCTGAAGATGTCCTGGACGTCACGCCTCATGTCTGTGCGAGGAGGGAAGAGAAAGCATTGCTCAGATTTTACAAATTGCATCTTGCTCTGGCATCATTCATTTGACTACATCTGGGAGATATTAACAAAACCAAATAACGAGATATCTTTCACCAAATACTTGTGATATTATGACAGTACTGTAGGGATGACTATTTGTGCTTTCATAAGATATTCACACAATGTTTGAAAAACAATCATAAGTAATGTGGATATGATGAACAAGCAGGCAGGGACAAATAAAAGAACAGTCTAAGTTTAGAAAATCGCATCCCTTTGCTGTAAAGCAGTCTTTCAAATAAGGAAAAGACAACACTTGTGCCATATCAAAAAAAAAATAAATAAATAAAATAAATAAAAAAAAAAAATAAAAAAAATATAAAAAAAAAAAAAAAAATATATATATATATATATATATATATATATATATATATATATATATATATATATATATATAAATAATGATTTTTTTTTATAGAAAATTGCCAAATATTACAATGACAATAAATCTTCTCAACCTGTGTGATCCATAAGCAGATTACTAGATTCATGATGACTTTATGGTAATATCCATCGGAGAGGCAACGTATTCCCACAATCGAATGCTCACTGACAGCATTTCTTAATTTTATGCTATTTCAGCTTTAGTAAATTGCTCTCACTGAGGCAGTGAGAGCAGATGATATACAACAATGGTCCTGAGTAAGATCTGAATTCACACAGCAATCCTTTCCTTTCACTTGCTTTAAACTGCAGTACTTGTCCAAAGCTACCTGTGTCTTAACAGAGTTGTCTAAGAAACACAGTGATACGTCTCTGTACTTTTGTCCCCCCTTCACTCACCCAACTGCTCCAGCATCTTGTCGCACTCATCGAGCACAAAGTGTTTGACGTTCTTCAGGTTGAGGGTCTTGTTGCGGATGAGGGCGAGGATTCGACCTGGCGTTCCTACGACGATGTGGGGGCAGTTCTTCTTCAGGACTTCTTCATCCTTCTTGATGGCCAGGCCGCCAAAGAACACAGCCGCCTTGACGGTGGGCATGTACTTGGAAAAGCGCTCGTACTCTTTGCTGATCTGGAAGGCCAGCTCTCGTGTGTGGCACATCACAAGGACTGATACCTGGCATGGAGGAAATAAGGAATTTAGTGTCATGCACTGTTTCCACAAAATGTATTTTTTGCATTTATAATCACAACTAAATACTTTTATAATCACTGACTTTGTGCTTTATTTTCTAAATAAACCACTCTGTGGGTTTTGTGCTAAATAGTGAGCTAGATGAATTACGTCCAGCAATAGCAGCACTAGAGGTGGTAGTACTTAAGACATAGTGGAAACATCCACATAAATTATTTTCCATATGCAAATCACAGTGAAACATGATCCAAGATGGTAACCAGATCTGAGAACTGGGCTCAAGGAAACTTTCATTGAGAAATTTCCCACCAAAGTCAGGAGAAGTAGGATTACTTATTCCAAGGTTGTGATGCTTGCTCACCAAAAATGACAGTTTTAACCTGAGCAAAGAGCAACTAACCTGCTGTCAGGGAACCAGGGAAGTATAAAAAAAGTAAAAATCTGTTCCTCTCTATCTGGCGTAACGGTGTAACTTTTTGCTTTGTGCACAGCAAACAGTGTAACCCCTTACTATCTTACTACTATACTACTATTCTGTGCAAACAATTACCACAGTAGTTACCCAGCTCAGTCACTGTAGCTTACCCGAGATTTTCTAATTTGCTTTCATTTGATAAAAAAATCTTTTGGCTGAGTTAATAGAGCAGTATGGCCAAATTACAGAAAAAAGTATTGGTGGTTGGTACAGTACATGTAAATATGAAATTTTTAAAAAATGGACTTCTTTGCTGAAACAGTATCTCAAGAGAAACTCATCTGCATCATAACGCTCCTGGCTTCACTGTGTCCATAAATAATAATAATAATAATAATAATAGTACCGAATACATGCACAATAGCCCATTCATCATACAGTACATACTTGCAAAATATTAAAGGCAACATGACCAACTCACCTGACCATCCACAGGTTCGATTTGCTGCAGGGTGGCCAGTACAAACACTGCTGTCTTTCCCATACCAGACTTGGCCTGGCATAGGATGTCCATGCCCAGGATGGCTTGAGGAATACACTCATGTTGGACTGAACAAAAAATGAGATGATAACCAAGTGTCAAATTCATGTGACCATTAAATCATCATGATAAGTAATAAATACATCAAGATAAGAGAAAAGCCTGACCCAAAATTAGTTCTCTGGTCTAACTTGAATGATATTTACCTTCTGAGGGATGCTCAAAACCACAGTCAACAATGGCGCGGAGCAGCTCCGGTTTGAGCAAGAAGTCCCTGAAGCCAGAGCTGTGGATGGACACATAGGATCCCTTCACCTCCTTCTTGCCAGCTGGAGCCACACTCTCGGGAGCTCCCTGTGGCTCTTCATCCTCCTCGTAGTCCAGAAGCTCATTATCAACATCATTCTCAGCCATTTTGTCTATTGAGGACATTGAAATTGGGTCATGAGTCTCACAGAGGAGGTTTTCTTGAACAATACATTGAGTCACGCATCTGTTTCTGGTACATGCCCACAAAATAAAAGCATCAGTATATTTTGTTGCCTGGGTTTAAAAGAAAACACCAGCAAAAATAATAAGATCTAGAACTTCTATTTTAAAGCCTTGAAAGAACTCAATAGTTGGGCAATTGCTGTATTCTCGCTCAGAGTCCATATTATGATTATTTGTCATATTAAAGCAGTAAGAGAATTGTGATATTATGTTGTTCAGATCGATCCTGACCAGATTCTCGGTGGGTGAATGAACCCTGCTGTGGGTAAAACGATCAGCTGGCTCTAACAGCTGCAAAACCTTAAGCAGTCTCAAAGGTTAGCTAGCTAGGTAGCAGCAGCAAAGATCCAAGGGGACATATGTAGGGCTAGCAGGCCGCAGCCGCCGTTCACCCAGCAGAATGAATGGGATCTTGTTAGAAATCAAAGAGGCACCGTTTATGAACATCCTTTACGGATCAAAACAGTTAAGTTCTTCGGTAAATGAAAACTGATAGCTATGTTGTCTCAAAATAAAACCGAATCAACCGGCCTCAGACCCGGCAGATGCACTCCATTCATAAACAATGGACTCTCGTTCTCGCTCATTCAACCCGGCGGCTAGTTAGCAAGGTAGCAACTAGCTAGCTGGCCAGTCTAGTCAATAAACTACAAATACTCAGCCGGATGTGTGTCTTATAACCGATATATCATTAATTTGATAACGGGCAGGTCGGAAACATACGCAAAATATTCATTTCTAGCATCCCGAATCTAGATAATTTGCTAAATCCCAAAACATCTGCGATGAGATGACAACGAAAAAGACGAAGCTAAAGATAGCTAGCGTTAGCTGACGCGTTAGCCACCGAAGCACCCAAGCAATGAAAACTTCAGAAATGTTTTACTTTTTTTTCTCCAGTGAGAATTAATCAAGTTATTCTAGGTATACTGCACAATATGGACAGGCAACGTGCAGCTTCAGTGTGACTTTACCTTGCGGTGAGATTTTACGTCCGCCGATGTGTGTCTGTCTGCCGCTGCTGAGCTGAGCTAGCTAGGACTCACATGTATGCTGCCTTCAGGAGCACCTCGTAGTGTCGGAGCGAGAGTATGAAAATGAGCCAATGGCGTCGCTAGTTTAAATGAACTCATAGACAAAAGTAAGCGCTATTTACATGGACTCCCTAAAAATAAATAAACACATAACAGTTGTCGTTGACACGGCTCTCAAGGTCCTCTCTAACTTAATGTGACAATTCGGCAAATTCCCACCCGTTTGTCACCTGGCAGGTTCATAGATGGTCAGTTCGGTCGTGTGGTACAATTCCCAAATTACTATTTTTGTGCCAGCTCCTGAAGGCAGCACTAGTCCCCCGGCTCTCTCTCGCTGGAGGGAGCGCAGTCCACTTTTCAGAAGCTGTGATTGGTCCGATTCAGTCAGAGCCGCTCAGAGGAGATGTACGAGTGGTACAGATGCCAAAAACAAATATGTCTTTGTGCTACACCAAGTTTTGTGCCATGAAATACAAAGTACATGAACCAACAACAGCTTTGTGTATTACCGTTCTTTATATCGATCATTTCTAGTGAATGTTACTTCTTTTAGAGAGATGAGCTTAACTGCATCCAACTGGTAAATACAACTAATAGTAATTAATAATAATTTCTGAAGGCTCCCATATATCCGACTAGAATGCAAATAAAGCTGAAGTATCAGGAAAATAATCCTAATATACACGGAAATAATCCTAATTTTAATAACGCTATTTCACTTCAGGCATGATTTTTATCCAACTGTGTGTTTGACAAATCAAAACGAAATACTCTATTTGAAATCAAATCGAGTTGACTGACATCTATTATTGTGGCTTACTATTCTTTTCATATTCTTTTGGCTGCGGCAGGGCAGCACTCAGTAAATCTATAGTGAACTTTTCATACTTCATGCAATTTTATTTAGCATACTATGGAATCACTAATATAACATATCCCTGCAGACATTTACAGTTTTATCTTGGTATATGTGAAAGCTAATATCCCCGAGTTATTACAGAATTTATTATATGGTTGTTCTCAGACAAATTCAATATGTGAAGGACTTGCAGTATCAGCTGTGTCCACCCGGTGGCAATAAAGGAATTGATATGTGGCTGTGAGCACTGTGGGTCAAACAGGCTGACCTTTACTGTATTTCACAGCCGGCTCACATTTTAAAATAGAGTTGGGACATTCTCACAGATACTCATTAATTAAGCCTGGTCGCACATTAGCTGAAATTATTTTCTCTTTTTGGAGACCTCTCTCAGTTTCTCATTTTATACTTAGCACATCAGTGCTCTTATCTGCAATGTGACTTCTCTTCTCCCAGCCACATTTAGATCTACTTAAAAAATGCAGCAAAATTTTCATCTTCTTTAAAAAAGGTCAAGTTAAGTACTTTATACTGGAAGTAAAAGAGACATTTTTTTTTTTTTACAAATCTATTTATAGCTATTGATTACCAACAGTGGTTTAGGCCTTTCAACACAAACTCAGTGTGCCTAACTTCAATATTTCTACTACAAATGCAACATTATCATCATAAACTGCTGCAATCCCTGCAAGAGACAAGAGATACAATTCACCTGTGCATTGAACAAGATCATCCAAAGCCCATCTCAGGACATTTTTTTTTTTTTTTTTTGTCTATAGAGTTTAGACAAAGCATGCACTACCAACACAGCTTATGTTTGTTAAAACACTAAAACCTCAATTAAATCAATATGAAAACTAAGCTAAGCATAACATTCATCTAAAAACAAGACATAAAACCAAACTAGACATGGTGAATGATTTCTGAAAATAAAATGTATTTGAACCAAAATGGAAGTTCAAGTTGCAAGTAAAATAAAACCTAAAGGTTTAGGATAAGATACAGTTTGGTCTTATAAAGCCATGAGGATGCAAAAGAGGTACAATTTTGTGTCTGACCCTCTTAACTGCACAGATCCTTCTCACACCTTGAGGACACTGGGAGCAATTTGAGGCTCATTTTTCTCCTAGTGCCCTGGTGCCAGCCATCACTGCTCAGGGGGAAGACAAAAAGACAAATGTACAAATAGGGCCAAAGCCGTCTTCATTTGCTGAGGAAGCTGGGGTCCTTTGGAGTGTGCAGGACACTGTTAAGAACATTTTATGACACTGTGGTGGCATCTTCTTTTTTTCCATGCAGTGGTCTGCTGGGGAGGTGGAAGTTTAGAGCGGGACAGGAAAAAACGCAGTGGTTAAGAGAGTCAGAGCTCTGTTCTGGACTGTCCTCTCGCTCCCACAGAGGAGGTGGATGAGAGGAGGATGTTAGCCAAGCTGATGTCAATCTCAGACAACGCCTTTCACCCCCTACATGGGACTGTGGCAGCCTGCAGTCTCACTGAAGTCGACTGCTACACCCACAGTGAGAGAAGCAGCGCTACAGCAGCTCCTTCATTCTGACAGCCATCAGACTTTTCAGCAGCAATATAATGTAACACTGATGTTGTCTCTGGCACCGTCACCTACCACTCACAACATCACAGATACAAAGAATCATTTATCTCTGGTTACATGTCTTATTATGTATTCACTTGTCACTATTTGCAGGTTTTTTAGGCTCACATTCACGATTTGCTGCACCGGTGTGCAAGACTTCATACTGTTTCTCTTTGCAGCAATCATATCTCTGTGCAGCTACCCTAATTTATGGTGTAATGTACAATGCTACTGGTTTGTAGTGCAATATTTTGTAGTATATACACAATGTTTATATTAACATTGCAGGGTCATATTTGCATTCTTGTATAATGTGGATGGTGCTTATAGTGCATATGATGTATATAGCGTGCATATTTTTTATTTATCATTTAATTTATTATTTTTTTTAATGCTTTATCACCCAATCAATCCGTTTCTCTCTGTTCTCCTCTATTTCTTGTGCGACATTGCAAGGTGTTACCCTGTGGGGATCAATAAAGTTTAAATTATTCTAATCTTATTTCAGGAAAAAAAACAAATAGCTGGATTGTAATACTGGGCTGCAGTTACAGTAACTAAAACCGACAAATTACCTGTGACATTCATGTAACATAATTGATGATTTAGGTGTCTGTAGGTCAGCTACTGTAAATCCAATAGAAAGGCCCTCACCACTGTATGACACCTGCGGGGCCCGCCTTCCCGCAGAATAAATCTAAACGCCGATTGGCTCGCCTTCTTGTCTTTCGGAACGGGTCCGGCAGTCGGGTGTCTCATTGGTTAAGGACCCTGCCAATCACCTCACATTCTGGCCCGTGATTGGTGCGCCCCACCTCGTGCCGAACAGAATGCAAAGAACGCCATTCTGTATGATTTTTTCCGCCGATGATTGATACCGCCATCCATAGATCCGCTTGACAATTGATGCGCTCGTCTTGCGGCCGTCATGGTCATCCTGTCACGTCGTTCAGGGAAGATTTTGCCTCTCGGATTTCGCTAATTTCCACTCGTCTCCCGTCCGTCCACCCGCAGCCGCCGTCGGGCCAGCTGTTCGACGCGCTTCCTCCGGCTGAGCACAGCAGCAGAGGCGATGGCATTGCGTTGGACGGCGTCTGTGTTTCTGTGTTGCGGGGTCTGTTCAGATCTGTATTAGCCGACTCTCTGTATTTTCGACATTTACGGCGGATTGGTCCTGGAGCGACAACTTACCCTCCGCTCTGATTATGGAAAGAGATTCCAGGTAAGCGGTATGGTTTTATTCATTTATGTATTTGGACTGTTACGGGGATTATAGTCGTTACATAAATAATATCGCATATTGGCTTTGGCGTTGCTGCTCCGGGTCCTCACAGGCGTATATGGGTTGTCTTTGCATCCAACGTGAGCGCTAAATAGGCCCGTCTAGGCAAAACAGTAGTCATCCTCAGCTCCATTGAAGCCCCATCAGCAGCAGCAGCAGCTTCATCCGCCTGGTCCAATTACCACAGTGTAAAATTCCGCTGTACAGCATGCCAAGAGAGACACGGCATGTCGACATGGCCCACTCATTTTGACAGCAGCCCGTAATCGTATTTATTTCCAGGGCATAGTGTGTCACATACACATCGTCTTCCCTGTGCGCCCGGCCTCATTTCACGGCGTTATACAATCATGTTGTTGAGAGGCACCGGGACATTTGGTGCAGGAAAAAAGGGGATGATGTGTCATTTTGGCCACAGATGTTGCAGCCTAGCCAGGAGTCAGCCAGTCGACTGCAGAGCATGTAGGCGGTGTTGTCCGGATAGCTCCAGTAATGAGCTGCTGTGTGTGGCCTGACTGGGACAGCAGGCCAGCATCCAAACACAAACAACCCCAGGCAATATGCTGCAAACTCACTGCACCTTTTGAATCTCAAGGCCACAACATGACAGGAGTCGCCTTTTTCTGTGCCATGGGTGTAAGGGTGATCTAAAGAAACCTGAAAAGATGCGGGTTTGATCATTGTAATAGCCAGTGTGTGCGTCTGTCAAGAGCCATGTGTCCTGCTGAAGTGTCTTTGAGCAAGACGCTGAACCCCTACCTGCTGGTGCTGCTGGTTTTCATCCCACCTGTCTATCTAACCAGGAACTCATTCACACAGTCTGAGATTCAAGGTGAATGCAGGTGTGACTGCAATCAAACATCTGGCAGGTTGGAAAACCTCCAGTAATTTAGATTTCGAGGACCCAGATTAAAATGGAGCGAGTTAATTCACTGTAATGTAATGCATGTTAGTACAGCGTAAAAAGGAGGCCATGCATGTATGAATTTTTACCTCCAAGTAGAGTCAAATTGGGGGAACTGATATAATTGTGAGCTATGGTGTGGTTTTTGAGGATTAGGCATACAGCTGACTAGTCACAAAATGGAAGAAATGCCCCAGGCCTCCATAGTTATCTTATTTCAGGGTGGGTTGGCCATTCAAGGAATTAATTATCTTACTCTGCTATAATTATGGTTTAAATGCCCCATGACTACAGACATGTACCACCACTGACTAATGGGTTCATCATATCTTTGTGAGAGATAAAAGTGAATGGTTCAGAGATTACTCTCACACTTATCTGTGAAATCCACTCACCACGCAGACAGCATCTAATACAATTCACTGTCAAGGAAACACGTATCTGATCCTCACGTCCTGGCGACCTTGTTTTTAAGTGCCGCATCTCAAAAAGCAGCCTCGAACATTGTTGCTCCATCAGATAGCACACACACACACACACACACACAGAAAGAACTGCAGAGTACATTAGGAACACACAAACACAAGCCAGCTCATCCTGGCTAACCTTTTCCTCAGCGGACACTGGTGCCGCTATCTCATTATGCACTGGAGATCTGTGTGAGAGTGTGGTAAAATAATAAGCCTCGGACTCTGTTGTTAGGATAAACAATCTTTCTGTTTTACATATACGTGTCGACGTGCATTTGTGTGTGTGTGTCTATGTGTGTGTGTGACTGTGGGTGTTTGTGCCTGCATTGCCTCCGGCGAGGACAGAGTTGTAGGAACAGAGCTAGATATCATCTGCCAGCCTTCTCCTCAATCCACACAGTATCACTGCCTGCTGCTGTCCAGGTTTCCTGTCGTCTGTCGGCCCAGCTCGCTGCCTGGTTGTTTAGTTGTAGCAAAGCCTGACTGTCACACTCACAGATGTCAGCTACAACTGGGAACTGTATTTCCAGACCCGAGCCAAGATCACAGTGGACTGCAACCGTGTTGATTTCCCTCACACCTCCTCTCAAATCTAGTGAAAAAGGAGCACCTTTAGTAATTTGTGCAAACGAGGGGGATTCTCCCTCCTGAGTCCCTCGGCTTAGACAGACCTCCACTGAGATCTGACATTCCCCCCGCTAGAGGCATAACACAGCAAACAGAGGCTGTGAGATGAATATCAAATGACAATCAAAGAGGAACATTGTGATTTTTGATTAACAGCAAATGAAACTGCAGTCCTAGAGTCAGTCCTAATCATTTCAAATGCTATGACAAATGTTCAGCATAATTAAATTCAGTAAAAGCAAACATCTCAACCTCTTTGTGATAATTTTCCTCAAAAACATCAACTATCTGAAAAGATGGATTAGATTTATATTGTTGTTCTGCAGTAGGCATCGTTTTGTTTCCTAAGAGCCCTCAATCCTTTAATGCTGCAGGCTGAGGTGGGAGTCTTCTGCATAATGTAAACCCAGTATTTATTCACTGATGAGGTTAATATGGCAGAGTCCTTGTCTTTCTCGGTGGCTGGCTGGATGTTTGATTCTGGCACAGTCAATAGATGAAGTGGTTCTCTTACTCAAAGTATAAAATAATAAAAACGATTATTTGTCTGGGCTGTAAAACCATGACTTTTCTCTTTTCGCTCGGCCTTGTGGGCGCCAGCCTGAACAATGGATGTCCTCTGCTAATTGGCCAAGTGACCCACCGAGTCTGTCTTTTTGAACGACTGGGCGATCAGTCGTGTCAGTCATACGCTTGCTTCATCAGTCTTGTCCACCTTTTTCAAACCGGAAAAACCACCATGGCGGCTCACTGTGAAGCTCTCCCTTATTTAAACTAAATTGTCCACTTACATGTATTTTTTTTTCCTAATTAATGCAACAGTTAGTCTGCACAGTTTACAAATGAAGATGCGTTTTGTTTAAGAGCAATTTTGAAAATAGAAATGCTAGTCACAAAACCATCAAAGAGTTCTTTAAAGCACACAAGCCTTACTAGATTCCTCTGATATGTTTTAATGCATTTAGATATGGGGAGCACACAAATAATTGGTATAGAACTGCAAAATTACTGTGTGCTGAGCAACACTGGAAAGCAAATTGAAAGCAGACAGGAAAACAATGAAATGACATAAAATTATTCAAAACCACATAAAACTGAAGAACTCGGTGTTGAGATAACATATAACCTGAATTATCCCTCTGCAGCAACAGCCCCATTATAAAATGACTATGTTTAATATTGTTATTTGTTATTATTGTTGGTATTATTGTTACTGTCTGTTTAAAACACCTTAGTGCCCCATCACAGCTTTGCATCACTCTGTCTAATGCCTCCCTGTCATTTAAAAAACTGAGTCACAACCTCGGGCCCAGCTAGGCTTATTATTAAATACCTAACAATAGTAAAAATCTGTCTCAGGGAGGGCTGGTTCCATGATATTAGCACTGTCCATGAAAACAGAATGAAATGATGATGTGGTATTAAAATGATTCAGTATTTCACAAGGTTGACTGGGGGAGAAAAAGAAAGACAGAACAGAAATATCCCTCTCTCTCCCAGGCTGTCAGTGTGTGTCCCAGTAACTGGCGCTGTGTTTGGTATGGGCACCAAGCGCAGGCGTGTGCACAGCGCTCCGCTTCATCTCCACTGCTGACACAGGAAAACAGGGAGCAGCTTGATGACCTGGCAGCCGCGGCTCAAGCTCACTACAACCGCAGCTACAACACAGCTCTCCTCTTTCTCGTTTTATTGTTCATGTTGGCTGCAGGTTTGTCACTTGATCTGCGCCGCCCCGCTTCTGCATTTGCCATCGACAGACCTGTGGGCTCACATTCAGAGCGCTGCATATCGAGTATACCTACATGCAAAATAATACACTTCTGAAAACGGAAGCAGAGCGGTACATGGACGGAAGCGTTTTGATTTTGTGGGGAGACCCCCCCAATCTCAGTTTCAGATAAAACCCATTTTGATCTTGGCATCTGAGCTGTAATCCGATGTTTGTCCTCGCCGTTATCATGTGATTCCTTTCTGTTCATTCACCCACAGGTAATTTGATCTGCGTCTTTGCCCAACATTGTTTTCTCCAAACTGAGACGGTTTTAATAAACAAGCCAGGTCAAATATTCCACCAGCATGTTGCATTAGTACCATTTTGTAGTCCCGTAGTCCTAATATGACTTCCATTACCAGGCTTTTTGTGGTTTCTTCAAAAGAAGCAAGTAATTACCGCAGTCCTCTTTAGAAAAAAAAAAAAAAAACAAGCTTAGATGCTGCTTGTTCATCTCTGAAAAGGTACAGCCATTTCGTCATCATAGTCATAGTATTGTTATGAACTTGGGGGAATGATTTACCATGGTGCGCCACTACAGGAGTATGATTAACAACACAGACGTGATACTGGATGGTTGACGAAGGCCGTTTTGAAACCCCTTCGTTAACAAAGATGCCTTCACGCACCCAACCTGTAACACGATGTACCGAGAGGTGTTGTGCTACTGGTTTAGGTGTGGCAGTGTCATGGGAGTAAAGTGAATTGGGGCAAAGAGTTGCTCGGCTCAAACTAATTCACCCTGCGCCATCCACAGATTGGTTGCTCTAGAAAACTGGTTCATCTTTTGTAGACGTCAGAGTGAAGAGGAATGTTGTTTCACAGCCATAAATCATGATTTTTTTTTTCTCCCCCTCCTCACTTATTCTCATTCAGAGTTCAAAACGGTCCACTTTTCCTACATCGCACATTCGATGAACACATGGCCAGCTCATTTCCAACAGTTTGATTACTCGCCGGAAAGGCTTGAAGTCATCATGAAAAATTAGAAAACAAGCTCAATTTAAAAAAAAAAAAAAAAAAAAATCACCAGCAGATATGATCCTTTAAGGCTCTGTTTGTGTGTTCGCAGTTTTTGATTATTTCACCACACAGCCATTTCTTCGGCAAACAACAGATGTTTGTAATCAGGCTGTGGATGATTTAACAGCAGCTACTGATCAGTGTGAATTCTAACGCTGGTAGGAAATACATGAAATGTCAAAGCAACATAATAAACACCACGGGAAAAGCAAAGTAAGTCACCGCTTTGGCATTCAGTTAAGCAGCAGGTATTTGTCTGTGATAATACCCAGTTGCTTGCTGCTTGCTGGCATGCTGATGTAATCCATTTTTTGAGATTAGTGATTAATGTGGGTATTAGTATGTTTTATCATGGTTCTTTTAGTTATTAGTTAATCTGCTGATTAGTGGATGGAAGTCCTCTACTGACCGTTCAGTGGGAGGTGAGGGCAAACCAGCAGCCTGTGCTTGAAAACGATGATAATTGATGGGGTTGTGGGAATTTCCTCTGGCCGTGGCATTCAGGAGAAACAAATCATCTGGAGAGGGATTGTAACTAAATTAAGAACCGGAAAGCATTAGTCATATACGGCAAATGTGGGCAGTGCGTTTAGGGAGCTCAGACTGTCTGGAAAACATACGTCGACAGTGTCACTTCGATTGCCCTACATGTGTCTCCTCTTCATTCAGGCTTAAAGTCAGAGCGCGTGTCCCCATCGGACGAATCCCAGAATACATCTGCCGTGCCGCGGAAAAAAAGCGAGGAATTTACCAATTACATGACAACGATGTGTGCGGTGCACTTGGTAAAGGAAGGTTGTTCGGAGAGCAGAATCCGGTAACGATGATGCCGGCTGACTTGGAAGGCTAACGTTCTCATTGACCAGAATTAATGGGACGGCTGATCCCAGCGCACAGAGAGATGAGCGTGAACCACAATGCCAACACACATTCAGTGAAGTATAACTCAAGGAAGTGTTGCATGGATGTTTGAAAGGTCTTTTGCTGTGCAGCACATGCGAGGTTTGTCTGTGTAATTTGCGAGTATGTCTCTTAGTGATGAATGTCTCTTACTGTAAACCGTCCGTGATAAAATAAAAAGGTTATTTGCGGTACGTGCTTTCTGGCTTCAGCCCAAGTCAGCATCAACCAGTCATTTCTTGCTGTTCTCCTTTGTCTGACTGTCTGATTGCAGAAGCCTAACTCACACTGCCATTATGTGTCTGCAGGCTCTCTTTGCTCATTACACGTGATGACACGGCCACTCATTAGCTACATGAGCTATGTTTTTAATCACCCGGCTTATTTCCTTCATTTAAATTCAGCGGCCATCAACATGGTTGTAAACATGCTCTATTGGGAGAAGCACTGTTGGTGTGTCTTTATTTACCCAAGAAGACCCTTCTGTAAATTGTACACTTACCACCTGTCACGGTTTTCCCAGGACAGTCCAGATTTTCATGGCACTCTCCTGCTGTTCTTCTGGAATTCAATATCTCCTGATTTTCTCCAATACCTTCATCATCAAATTTCACATTTTTCCATTTATCATATTTGTTACAAAGAGTGACACAGATCATCACTGTTGCTGCCAGTTAACCAATAAACTACACTGCACCAAAAAAAAAAAAAAATGTTTGTCTCCATGGTTACCTCATTCGCGTCCTCACTGACAGCACCATTAGGCCAGCTGCTTCCATTTTGCATGTTATTGTTGGTGATTCAGTATGTTATTTGATTTAAACTAAATAAGAATTAAGTTATGTTTAAGGTCATGGTAAGCTACAGATGGCAGCCTGAGATCCAAACAGGTCTTTCATTTGTTAACATCTGCTCTCATGCGCTATACACTTTGACCAGTTAAATGCACATCTGAGCTGAATTCCTTTCTTTTTTTATTGTTATTAATGGCCTATATAGTGAAATGATATATTATTTGTGAATTTGCATTTTTCAAATACAGAGAATAAAGAAAAGATGCAGTTTTTGTACTATGTTTCCATAGTAAAAAATCAACAAGAACAAAATTGTCCAGATCCAGTGTTCGATGAGAAAGGTGGTAACAGCAGACCAATAGCAGGTGCGGTCCAGAATAATAAGTTTGTGAACTGCAAAGGCCTGCAATTGATGGGAAAGGAAGACGTGAAAAGCATTAGGTACCTTTGGTGTGTTTCAAGGGCTGACATTTTGGTGATGTGTAGTTTTTTTCCACATTCTCCAAGAGCCCCCCACGCAAGTGTTTTATTTTTCAGAAATCAGCAACACTAACTTCAAATGGCTGCTTCACACGAACAATATTCATGTAACTAAGAGATTCACTGAAAAAAAAATCATCATGGATAAATTATCAACTACGATTCAACTTGGACGAGTGTTGCTTTGGTATTTGCTGCTTGTACACACACAGCGTCCACCTTGTCAGAGTGCAAGCTGGACAACAGCACTATACCTTTGCTACAAGTACTCGTGCCACTAAACGTCCCTCGTATGTCATCCATTGGAGAGTAAGTGACCAGAATTTGCCATACTGTCCGTGCCATGGGAAAGTCTCAGCAAAATGTAAAAAATAAAGGTTGATGAATCCCCCAACCCATGGTCTTTAAAAATCTCCCTTTTCCCGACTCTCAAGGTTGGCAAATATGATTTCACATGTCAACAAAGAGCATTGTTATTGTTTTAATGCAAACAGTTCATAGTGCTGGCCATTTAAGTTGTGATCTTCAGTATAAAACACGTTGAAATTATTTCATTTTGTGATTTTGAATTTTCATATTGTCCCATCTCTGCAATATCTGCAGTGCCACCGTGACACATTCCTGATTTGAGTATTGTTTTTGGCTAATTACACGATTCAGATTCAGGTTACAGATACTTCATATGGAGAGAGCTTTGAGTCACAGTATTAGAAGAATAAATCTCTCAGTTACAGTGGAACTCAGTGGGAGCAAAATGACGGCACCAGCAGCAGTCACACGGACAGTTGGTGCCGTTACGAGCGGTGTGGAAAAAAACCGTCCACGTGTCGGCGGCCAAGCAGAGAGGCAGACACGTATGAGATCATGAGCTGGAACAACAGGGAGGTTAGCATGCTACGGATTAACAGAGGGGTTGCTCTTGATGTCAGGGGCTGGGGGCCCTGAGGGGAAGACACAGACAGACAGAGGGGGGAGGAGAGCATGAGGGAGCGGGTGACACATCAGTAACGGTAGTGTCCTATAAGAAAAAAAAAACAGCCGATTTCTCTGTTTTTCTGTGAAATTCTCTTCCAAGTTGTCCCGTTTACAGAGCGCTCCAATGTGTCGTCACAAGGTCTGTCTTGGCCTCAGGGAAATGTTTTAACTCCCCAAACTGCATCATATTTTGCAGGAGAGAAAATATGGCTGGATCTGTTATTGGTGAAAGCTTTGAATGTGTTTAAAGGGAGCATTTGTTGGGTTTTTTTTGTTTGTCGGTCCCCCCTCCCTCCCCTCTGTTTTTTCCCTTTGTCAGTGCCCCAGGCAGGCTCAGGCTTCACGTCACCAAGCCCAGATTTGCCACCGTGAAAAGCTTTAGTCCAATCAGTGTTATTTTTGTGAATGAAACACGTTCCACAGATGAAATGGTGAAATGATGGGGGGAGGGAAGGGTGGGAGTATAAGGGAGGAGTAGTGGAGATGTTTGTGTGATGCAAGTGAAGGGTGGGGACGGGGGCCACTGATGTACAATAGTGCAGTCTGTTTGTTTGGACAGTGAGAGCTTGGAGAGGAAGCGTTCAGTCGCAGCCTTCACACAATACGATAATTGTGTGTAGTGATAGTGGTTAAGCAGAGGCCAAAACATACATACACACACTTAATACAGCCACACACACCGAGTTAACCCCACCAACAAAGAGCAGAAACTCAACAAAAACACATCAGCTATGACGAAACTACTAATTAATTTATAGCTGTGCGACAAACCAATACGCCTGAGTAATGATAATAATACATTTAATTTATAGGCGCCTTTCAAAAAGCTATTTTTCACAGTCCTGTATCAATTCTTTAGTCCCATGCATCCATATATATTGTTTTGTTCATTTTCATATGGTGTTATGACATCATTTTAGTGCACTGCGTAAGTGCATTATGCTAATTTGGTTTTCATAATTTGCAATGGGAATTTTGAATTAGATTGTTCTGAGTGAGTTTGTTACCCCATTCATCATATCATACAGTATGTAGTCCATTTTATTAGCCTACCCAGGTTGTATTTTAAGCTCTATTAACAATACATTTTCAGTCTTTCCATATTTCTATTCTCTCTCTCTCTCTCTCTCGCCATCTCTCTCCCTCTTGTTCTCTCTCACTCATTTATCTGCAGTCTCCCCCCAAGTGCACAGTGACATTACAGCCAGCTTGCTGCCTCATACCACACACACAGGAGCTGAGAAGTTGGCTGGTTTTCCTTTGTCAAAGACCTTCACTGTGTCCTACTGATAATGTGTATGTCCGTGTGTGTGTCTGTGTATGTCTGTGTGTGTGTGTGTGTGTGTGTGTGTGTGTGTATGTTAAATAGAGGCTGAGAGAAAAAAGAAGTCCCACATCAGTACCACTCTGCTTTAGTCCTGCATGACTCACAGCTTTTGGAGCGCGGCCTGCCTTCGGTGACACAGCTGAATGGCCCTCGGTGGTGGCGATTCTTCTCTAAGTGATGTCAGTGCAAATGAAGAGCCGTTTTCACAGGCTGATGTTTAGCGGGGTGATCCTAAAGCTCCCGCTGTTTTCCAAATGGCTTTCATTATCCAACTTTGCATTTCCTCCGGGCTTGTTTACATGATCTCTGTATGGAAAGTCTACATTCTGTCTGATCCCGTGGCGGAGTAGTGATGATGGCAGTTCTTTTTTTGAATGGAAGACAAGGATTGTGGCATCTGTGTGAAAGTTTTCACTAGATTTTTATTTAAAGTGAAGCTGCATTAGGCACGATTTCATCAAAGTCTTATCAGGGGAGGCTGCCAAAGAGAAAAACATCTCATCTCCACTAACTGAAGGGCTGTAGATTCACCCTGTTTGCCCAAATGAAGTCACTTGTCCACCCACGGGAATTGATGACTCAAAATCTTGAAAGCTTAATCCAGACTAAGCTGCAGTGAGTAGTGAAAGCAGGGCACCCCGACATTAGATTTTTTTTTTGCTTCTTGTTCCTTTGGTGGCTGGTCTAGAATCAGTTTATGTCAGCAGAAAGCAGCAGTAAACACAGGCATGCTATGGGCAGTTTATTGATGTCACGTTGCATGAAAAAAAAAAAAAACATCAGTTATGTCTTGCTGCAGTTTGGTGCCACCAGAGAGTCAAATTGCTTAGTCCAGCTTTAAATTTTCACAAGAATAGAATATTAACTTCTTTTCACTATTTTTAATGTTTTGAATAGGCAGGATTTGTAAACAAAACATAACCAAAAATAAAAAAAAAATAAAAAAGACAAGTACTGTGAAAGTACTATGCATATCATACATAGGGACAGAGAGAAATGTCTCACCTCAGACTGATCTGTTTGAATTTGCCTTTGGATAACCACAGTGCTGAGGCAATAGCACCCTGGGAACATACATACATGCATAATATTTCTGTAGCTTATATTCCAATGTAGCTCTATGGCCAGGCTTATCGCTATACCTAGGAAGACCACTGTAATGATTATTATTTTTTATTTATTTATTTATTTATTTATTTTTATAACTTGAACAGGCTAAATTTTGTGTGCTTGCTTCAGCATGAAAGCTGAGTGAAAGTGGAAGCGGAAAGCTGAAGGAAATTGCTGAAGTGATGCTTTAAATTGCTGAAGAAACAGCTGAAATGGAAAAGCGAGACTTGAGAGCTAAAAGAAATTGTTGAAGAAATGCTGAACAACCAGCTGTATCAACTGAAACGCATCGCTCTAAACAGTGCAGTTTAAGGGTCTGCAGGAATTAATAGTTGATGTAGAAGATGTGGAAGCATTTGATGATGGAGTAGTTGAAGCAGTAGTAGTAGAAGTAGTAACTCACATTCAGAGTAATCACAGCAATGTAAGTGTTGTGTTTTAGATTTAATGTTAGTATAGCAGCTGTAGAAGTAGTTCAGTTAGCTGAACATTACCAAAGCAAGCCATAGAATCACCACAACCACAGGAGCTTCTTCATCGTGCAATACTGTGCACAAAAAGTGAGGCTAAAATAAACCCAGTGCTTCTCAAGATAAGCTGCAAGTAGACAGACAAACATACACACAACAGACCGAACACATGATCTCCTCCAGGCTGCGGCCTAGGGGAGATAATAATGCTTGTGATTCTTGGGTGAGTTCCACCACTGGGATTGAGGTGATTACGTGATTGACATGGCAGACGCGTCACTGCTTCAGGCTCATGCATCTGTCAGATGATTTTTATCTAACAAGAAAAGGCAGACCTGACTTTCTGTGACCGTACCAGCAACACTTCGCCACAAGAGAGGTACGTGTGGTTTATCAGATTAACTTGACCAAATAACTGCACTGGAAAATTCATGCCTCTTTCTCATTAGTTTGTTTGGAATTACATTTGATATGCCAGGGAGCACCTGGCTGCATTGTGGCGGCGTTTCAGATCGGCCTTTTGACCGAGCTGTTCTACAAATGTGATTGGTCTTGTTGGTTGGTTAATGGGTCTTTTGATTAGGCTGACTGCTGTGCATGAATGCAGTCCTTGTCCCTTCCAGTGTTATCTCCGTTCAGACTTTTTTTTTATGCCCCTCTCTCCTCTCCTCGTCTGCAGGCTGTTTTTCTGCTCTCCTTGTTTTGTGGTGACTGACTGCGTCAGACTGCTTCAAAAGCGATTGCTTTTGTCCCTCTCAACCTTCTGTTATATAATAATACAGCCTGAAGTGATTCTTTGCACATTGCACACTCCACATTGTGCAAGAATGCTCTAATGTAAGGAAACTTTGGTAAAGTGCTAGTCTGCCAATTGATTACCATTATGTTGTTGATTGTGTGTGTGTGTGTGTGTGTGTGTGTTGTGTACTATGCAGCATGGTGAACTCATTCCCCTTTCTCTCTGCCTCAGCCTCCTCACTTCAGCAGAAGTGCACAGCTCCTGCATTTTAGGATTTTTCCATTAGTTGTTTATCACTGAATTACAGTACCATCAGCTGGAGTTCAGTGTGTTTGTTTGTGTGTGTGGTCTCCCCCAGTAATAGAGCTATCATCCATAATGCAGAGGAGCCATGGGAGCGGACTGCAGCCCAACATCACTCCCCATTACAGAGCAGCCGCGTGGCCTGTGGCTGCAAGTTACCCACTGACCAATGGCTCTTCCTCCCCAGTCGCTGCTTCTGATTGCTCGCTGCAGCACAGAAGCCAGCCAGTGTGTGTGTGTGTGTGTGTGTGTGTGTGTGTGTGTGTGTGTGTGTGTGTAATGACTCTTTCCTCCTCTTTGCCTCTCTGGTAAGTAGCTTTTGTAGCACTACAGCAGAGCTCTGGGGCTCTTCTTTTCCTTTGTCATTTGAGACCTTCACTCTGTGCTAACATTACCTTATATTTAGCTCTTTGTCCCTTTGTGTGTGTGTGTGTGTGTGTGTGTGTGTGTGTGTTTGTAAAGACTGAGAGAGTTGGGTAAGCAAAGCACGAGGTCTAGCTTGCTGTCTAACATTAGCTGATAGAATGTTGCACATTATGAAGCATCACTCACACACACACACACACACACACACACACACACACAGCAAAAATAAACAGATCTGGCACAAATGCATGTCACAGTCTTTCCCTTGCACGTCATTGATCACAACAAGTCAGTCAAATCAGTCAAACTCTGAACAAGACACACACACACGTGCACACACATACAAACAACTTCCTTCATCTGCCATTCAGAAAAACTCAAACTAGAACACACGCACAGTGCCGTCATTCCTTTATCACAAAGTGGGATTGCATCACTTTTCCATTGGCTGAGATGGAAACCAATTAATTAAAAGCTTCCTTAACATCTGTGTTCCCAGCCAGTGGTTTCAGCTCTCAGTTCCACCTGTCTTATCTTCCTGAAGCCACTCACTTAAAGCTCCAGTCTGGGAATGATATTGTGTGAGTGCGAGTTTGTTTACACATGCATGGTTATAAAATTGAGGACACGAGGGCAGGAGAGCTATTCCATTGTGATGTCGGGATCGGGACAGGACAGGACAGTAAAGCCTTGGGAGGGGGTCGGTGATCGCAAAATGAAATCAGTGCAATCATCGAGCCGCAGTCATTGTTAGCGTAATCTCAGCCTCATGATCAATTACACTAAGCTGTATTTCGTAAACTCCAGATCCAACAGGAAAGGAATCGGCAAAACAAGCCTATTGAACTATCAAGTGGCAGTTAAAAACTAATTTTAAAAAAAAATGGTGCAGCAGTGCACAAAGGTTTGTGTGTGTTTTAGTCAGACTGCACTGCACTCCCTGTCTCTCTCTCTCTCTCTCTCTCTCTCTCTCTCTCGCTACATCTTCGTCACGTAGACCTGAAACTTGTTTGGAAAGAAGTTCTGTAATTATAAACATGAGATAATCTGTGTTGTTACGGGATACGGGGTAAATGAGACGGGATCATGGCACAGGATTGGCTGTATGGCAACGGGATGGGAAGAAATTAATTGGGATTGGACCCCTCTTCTTTCTTGAACTGATTGGAGGTTTTCAGGCCCCTCCTCTTGCCGAATGGCTCCCCAATGTTGATTTAACGTCGAGCTTTATCCTGCACAGCCCCCGAACTTGGTTGAAGGTGTTTCTCTGACATTTCTCTCTTTTGCTGTCATATTGGAGCACTCCGTGTTTCTAAAACCACCTCGCCAGCTCTGTACTTGACCTCTGGTTGGTTTCCCTTCTTCTTCTTCCTCTTGATGATAAATAGCTGTTGGAAAAAAAGTGAAAGGGTTACTGTCACCAACTGGTGTGGAGCATGTTTACAGGTTTTTCACCCATTATGTATATTTACATTTCTGCAGCTGCTTGCAAATCTAACTCATTTTTTAGCACTGTCTTTGAATTATATATTTAATTATCAATAGATGAGATCATGGCTTAGTTGAAGTCCTGATAATGTGATTCTGATTAGTTAACAGCACGTCTCAATATAGCTTGAAAACTAACAGCGGGCTACTGTAGTCATGTGATTCTTCTTCACATTGGTCATACACAATGCAAGACTTGGCCTGTACCAGGATACCACAACTATCTTTCAGTCAGAGTTTTCAAGTTATGCTACAGTACTGAACATTTTATTTTCTATTTTAAGACAAAAGTATTGCCAGGCCTTGTTTTCCATTATAGTAGAGGGTGTCTTTTCAGTGGGAAGAATAAAAACCTGATACGAAAGCAGAGTCCTGATGAGAGTATGCCTGTAAAGAGTTACCATGATGCATTCAGTCAGGATGACTTCATTACAGAGACTCAGAGCCTCTCCCTCGTAGCACTTATTTCAGAGAGGTCATGTATCACAGGAATCTCACTGTGGAATGGAGCCACTATGACTTCGTACAGTCCAGTTTGCCAAAAACTACATTTTACATCTTTGTTCCTGTTAAGCAGCCAAAATGTCAGTTCAATTCATGTCTTTATTCATTATTGAATTGCGCACAAGCTGACAGGTGCACAGACTAAAAATGCCTGCTGGGTTAACACCAGATGTGTGCAAATTTTTGGCCTCCACAGTCAATTTTAAATTTTCAGCTGTTTATTTGTTTGTTTTGTAGTAACAATCTGTCACTCACAAAATCTCAGACACCACTGACTGGATTTTGATGCAGCTTTCAGCGTTTTCAAGGTTGCTCCAGCCTGAGGGGAGCACCATGTGCTTTGTTGTATTTTTTTTTTTTTTTTTTTTTTTTTGGTCCTGCTCTCATACGCAACATCCCAGACACCTGTAAAACTCGCGGAAAGGATGAGCCAACATTTTCAAAACCACCAGATAAGAGTACCACTTGTTAAGGCTGAGTCCTGATTGCTGCGTCCTGGGTTCGAATCCAACCTCAGGTCAGGTGATTGGCCTAGAGGGATACTGTATCATCTGGGTGGGGGGAGGCGGCATGTGTACTGTTTTCACTCAATTCCATCTAAACTTTCTCTATATCCATGACAGGTTTGAAGACCTCTGATCCTATTGGCTCCAAGGCCAACCAGGTGGCCAATCAGGCAGCAGCCAGCCTCACTGAGGAGGGAGACCCACGGTGAGGTCAGGAGACCCCACCACCCCCCACCACTCGCCCACCCACCCACACTGCTGCTTCACCCCGAGCTGCCCCGCTGTCACCACCATGTCTACACCCAGCGGCAGCCCAGAGAGAGAGGGCTGTGTTGGAGCTCCTCCTCAGCTGGACTGCCACTCCTCACCCCCCGGCCTGGACCCAGACCCTCCCTCCACCGGGAGCCCGGTGCTCAGCCCAGACTCGTCTTCCCACGATGCAGTGCTGTCTGCACCAGCGGCCTCTCCGGCAGACTCAGAGAACCTGAGCCCTGATGAACTGGAGCTGCTGGCCAAACTGGAGGAGCAGAACAGGTGAGACCCGCCGCTCTTCACTTTCAGCTGATGACTCTCAGCGGCAGAGACGTCGTGTCACTTCATTTGTTGTGACTTGGTTTGAATCCAGGTGGAAACAATAAAACCCCAGTAGACTTTGTCACCGAATGAATTGAGTTAATTTGGAGCAAGATTAAAATAAACTACCAGATTCAGATTTTTATTGTCCCCCATGGGAAATTTAGCTTGCAGCATGGCTCTCATTATACAAGCATAAAAACAATAACAAACATTAAAAACTCAATTAAAACAAACATAAAAACTTCAGAGATTATGGATAACAATGTGAAATCAACAAATATTTCAAAGGCAAAAGTCTTGTTGGACGATTCAAAACAAACATAAAAACAATTTGAGTAAACTCATAAATTCATCAGCAAAGTGTACAGTTAGATGGCTCTTATACAGTGGATGTGTTTGTAACGCTGCACTTTGTAGGGTGTTTTTACGGTCCTAGTTTCAAGATAAAGTTCATCATCATCATCAAAGAAGAATGCATCGGAAAAATATGTATATGAAAGAAGACACAAATATGTCACGCTGAATATTTGGGAATAGCTGCAGAAACTCAGAGGTGCAGGAAACAGTGAGGGGTCACGTAGTTTTAAAGTAGCTTGCGTAAATTTCAACAAATTCTTTGGATTGGCTGATACTTTGAAATTCACAGTCAGTTAATCAGTTGATTAATCAAGTGGAAGAGAAGTAGTCAGCTCATAATATCCCGCTGAGATTTCACACTCTAATGTTTCATTTTATAACTCTGAATTGCACAGATTGTGATCCCATGCGGGGGGCACTCTCTGCATTAAATGCCAGCCATTGTTGGGTACATGGCCACTGCTGGCAGTACCTTTCTCATTTAATTACCCTGAGGAAAAACAAAGAGGATGTTTCCGAACACGCAGGAGCCTACAGAAGGCTGTGGTTGTAGTAATTGGAATGGTGTTCTCTGTATTTTGGACTGTTATTTGACGAGTTATTATTAGACAGAGAGCCTTTTCTTCCTGAAACATCATAAGTGCTCGAGATGTGTGCACTCCATGTTACTTATCGCCTGATTTTAGCCCAGTACAGCGCAAGTTGACCACAAGCCAGTTTCATTTTGACCCAGAACCATGAAGCTACATGACTTATATTCGCACTGGGAACCAAAAACAAAATGGGTATGTAGGTTAGTGTTTGAAAAAGGGGGTGAAAAGTGCAATAGGTTAGGTTTAGAAATAAAGTCCTCTGTGTAGAGTGTGTAGATGCAGTAAACCAGTGTCTTCCCCTGCAAAGTGATCACCACTGTCAGAGCTGCTTCTGTAAAGCCACTGGTGCAGATAACAACACGTCCACAGTAGTGCCAGTGTCTCTTTATCAGGGGAGCGCCTCAGGGGCTCAGTCACCGGACTAAGTTATGTTTAATGTAATGTACTTCTTTCTTGGCCTATAGATTGTAGCAGGAGGAGACATTAGCCCATCTCGCTGGAAAGCAAAGCAGCCTGTGCTGTCTTCACTCCCTTACAACAGCTAACCTGTGGGCACTGGATGTTGCATTCAGTTCAGGGAGTTCATGATTTAATCAGTTTGATTCACGATAACATATCCACAGGGATAATACCTGAAAACACAGGCATGTTTCACAGACATGTTTTGGAAAATGACTTTCTATTTTAGGATAAGACTTAATCCCTGTGTTCAACACCCACGCAATTAAGAGCACCAGATTTCCAGATGGGAAATGTTTGTAATTGCCAATTTGTTACTAATATCCCCCTGAGACACACATACACAGTACGCAGGAATACATTTAGTTTAGATTAGACTTTATTAATCCCTTCGGTGACTGGCAGCAAGCGACAGAACACTTAGTAAACACAAGGACTTTCAGTGGAAAAGCAGTAGCACAACGACGTTTTGTTAAAGGTGCAAATATGGCATACACGGCATTTACGGGCAGTTCACTTGTGAAGTCCGGGCCCAGGAGCAAAAATAGCCAAGTTACTGAAAAGAGTCAGACAGTCAAGGTCAAAGTGGGACTGCGCCTGACAGTTTCTGGCTGCAGAGCCATCTGTTTCACCACAACATCGTTTTAACATTTTCACCACCCTGCTGCCCCAATGACCGCAAGGAATACAAGGATTAAAGATAAATATCCACGCTCGGAAAGAACGAAATTGTGATTTCCTAACACTATAGTATAGAACTGTCTGACCAAACATGACCTCAGCCTACCCTGAAAAACCTACCCTAGTTCTGTGGATTTTGATTGGATGTAGACTATGTGGATTTGGATTATGTAAGGTTAGCAGCAGCAGTCTATCAGTGTGTGTCCTGGCTTGCAACCATAATTCCCTCATTCTCAAAGATGTAAGGACAAAGAGGTTAATCTTACATTTGCTGTTCCCCTACTTAACCATTTTCAGTCCAGGACTCAAATGATAAATTTAGTCTCTAGCTGTAGGATCCAGTCTCACTGAAACATTGTTACTGGGATGAAGTGAAAGCTTACATGCATGATCACACGGGGACAATAGGAACATAATTCAGTGCTGATGGATGTCAGAGATTAGTTATTCCTCTCCAGCTGCCGTTGCGCTTGGCAGTGAATCTAACTGCCTGTCGATCCATAATGTGGTTTGACTCCCTGCTTTAACCCGTCTCCTCTCACAGGTTGCTGGAGGCCGATTCCAAGTCCATGCGGTCGATGAGCGGCTCGCGGCGCAACAGCGGCTCGTCGCTGGTGTCCAGCTCCTCGGCCTCCTCCAACCTGTCCCACCTGGAGGAGGACACCTGGATCCTCTGGGGTCGTATCGTCAACGAGTGGGAGGAGTGGAGACGCAAGAAGGACAAACTTCTGAAGGTGGGAATCGAAGATGTGGCATTTTCTGTATCTGTAGAGCTCACATGAAACGTGTTATATGCAGTTAGAGGGCGCTGTCCAAGCACACACTCATAACGCGCCTGCAAGAGACAACAGTGGGTCCCGTTATTTTTAAGAATTTAATATAGTTCCTGTTAGGGCTTGGGCACGAAAACAATAACAATACTTGAAATCCTCTGATTGATTCACAAATAGCCAATCATGTAGCAAATGGGAAGAATTGGCTGCAGGCACACTAATGACACAAATAGCCAATCATGTGGCAGGAATTGAGAAATTTCCAATTGTATGCCAGGTTACAGTTGAGGAGACACACACACCGCACACTGTATTGTTAAGCTAAAAGAGATCAGGGTAATGAGCCAGAACATTCTGGTTTCCCCAGATGTCACTTTTTTTTTTTTTTTCAAACAAATCAGACCGTTGCTGATTGTTTCAGAAGTCGCTGCCGGCCTCTACATCGCATTTTGAGAATCTGTACCAGAATCTGTTAAATTGCATTATGGCACAAGCTAATCCTTTTACAGCATGGAAAGAGTACCGCTCTTCTGGTGCTTTCATGGTTTATTGCAATAATAAATGGAGAAAGGGGTGACAAGCCCTCAGTAGTTACCATTGCTTATTGTTATTCTTGTTTTTCAAAATAAAAGCATACATAGCAACAGTGGGGTTTAGTGGCGGTTGTGTGGCAGCATAACTGCAAAACTGGTGACTGGTGAATGAATTTAAAGCAACTAAGTAATTGTCAAGGCTTTTAGTATGGTGATGCTTTTCTCTCTCTGCCTCCCTCTCTCTTTGTCTCTCTCTTTCCCCATTTTCTCTAATACTTTGTCATATTTGTCATACTGTGTCAATACTATGTGTGCTATGTTATATTCTGTCTGTAAATTTGTGAGATGGCTTTTTTTGTAATCTCAGTGGTACTTAACTGCTTCTCAAAGTACTAATGCTAACAATACCGCTGACATTAGATTGAGTTTACTCATCATCTCAACCATGTCTCAGTTGTTACGGTATATATAAATTTGTATTATAACAAAGTCAACAGTGATGTATTTGATGTTTTAGATACCACCTTACAAATACCCGCCTGTAAGGAGGGATTGTGGGGAATTAGGGAAGGATAGGGAGGCGGTAAGGAACGCATTGTTAATGAGTGGGATCAAAAAAAGCGTTCAGTTCAAGGTGGGAATTGGATGGAGGAGTAAGAAAGAAATGGAAAAAGGTCAGGAGCAAGAGAAGGATGCTGAGGTTTTGTTGGGTTTTGATTGTTGAATAGAAAGAGATCAAAGTGTTAAGTTGTGGTTAAAAAAAAAAGGCTGGATAAATGAAAACCTCTGTCTCATTAGAGTATCAAACATCATCGGCCCCCTTTTCCACTTGAATTAAACAACAGTCGAGTAACTTATGAGTTTAATGGTCCATTCATAGTCCTTTGGGTTTAAAACCATTCAGAGATGTGATATCAAAAACTCATGGCCGTCTATTTGAAAGTAAGGTTATTCTAAATTGCTGAAAAGTCTACTTTTTACCGACGTGAAGTTCTCCGTTGACAGCGACAAAAAAAGCAAAACGACCGTGGAGAGAAAATAGATGTGTGCTGGGATAAGAGAGAAGACTCAGGAGAGGAGAGAGGACAGAGAGAGAAAACCCAGGGGAGAGGAAGATGGATGAGAGAGGGAGCAGCAAAACCAGCCAGGGGGAAATGGCAGCGAGGGCAAACCGAGCAAAATGACATTCGGCGCCTGCAAACTCATCCGGCACAAATAGGAGTTTGGATTTGAATTTTTTTTTTTTTTTCTAAAAGATGACTCTGTAGGTAAAGCAATAATGTAATTGTGATGAATCACTATGAGCTGAATAGTTTCTAATGGTATTTAATTGTCCTTGTAAATGGTACCTGATACAGTTCTCACTGAGTTCTTGCCGTAATTGATCCTTCTCTCCTCATCTGACTCCTCTGCTCTCCAAGAGATGCTTAGAAAGGCGATCCTCACTATATAAAGAGCGTAAATCACTGGACATCTATCTTTAATCTCTCCCCCTCCCTCTTTATTAATCGTATCTCTCCAGGAGTTGATCAGGAAGGGCATCCCTCACCATTTCCGGGCCATCGTGTGGCAGCTGCTGGGCAACGCCACCGACATGCCGGTGAAGAACCAATACTCCGAGCTGCTGAAGATGTCGTCCCCCTGCGAGAAGCTCATCCGCAGAGACATTGCGCGCACCTACCCCGAGCACGAGTTCTTCAAAGGCCAGGACAGCCTGGGCCAGGAGGTGCTCTTCAACGTCATGAAGGTGAGGCAGAGGGAGGGAGTCTGAACCTCGAGCTTCACTCTTGATGGAAAGGGTTTGTGAAAGGTTCAGACGTCTGCCTGGGGGAGTAAATGGCTTTCTGAGAGAGAGAGAGTGTGTGTGTGTGTGTGTGTGTGTGTGTGTACAGCTGCACGTAGGTTGTTTTAAGAAGATGTCACTTACTGAAGCCATTTACCATGTGTTCTCACTGCAATCAGTTTGGTCGATGCCACTCTGTTTACTCTGACTGTCATTGGTGTCAAGGCTTTGATTACATCCATGTAGTGCTCTGTAGCTACAACATTTTGAACAGATAAATCTGGTATTTTTTTGCTTCTTTGCAATCGCTGTTTGTAACATACTATGCATCGAGACCAAACAGACGACGGCTGACGACTAATAATTGCAAAAATTTCAGTCGAGGCTATTTTTTCATATCCAACAAGCTTGTTGAATATGTACTCCTTTCTCTCATACTATACATCGAGACCAAACAGAAAAAAAACTCAGCAACATTATTTCAGAAATTGACACCAATCCTAGTGATGGATGTGACTGCCGAAAGATGCAGAAAATTGGAAACTTTTGAAAAGCAATAGTGATTTTTTTCAGGTAGACTTACTGCTAATGAAATAAAATCAAAATGACTGACTGCTGACGACTAATAATTGCAAAAATTTCAGTCGAGGCCATTTTTTCATATCCAACAAGCTTGTTGAATGTCCACACATTGAGTTTCCCCGGACACAGAGCTCTACAGGAGATGAATGGGCGGCCGGCGACCTATTGATCACGCCATTTGCAGTGCTGAATCAGTTAGGAAGACAAATGTCATCTGTGTAGCATAAACACAAAGTAATGCAATCATAATTTATGTTTTTCAGGCGTACTCTCTAGTGGATCGGGAGGTGGGCTATTGCCAAGGCAGCGCATTCATTGTCGGCTTGCTGCTTATGCAGGTAATGGTCAAGTTCATCACAAAAATGGTCCATAATTTGGACAGTTCAACCTAAGGGCTTGGCATCTTGCCAGTGAGCGCTTGTTTTGACGGTCACCAGTTCCTCTGCAATTTCTGTCACTGTTATGACCAAAAGCAATGGATCTGTGTACGTTTTTGCAAGAAAATGGAATTTTGGTGGGAATTTGTAAAATAAAGGAGTTTATAACAAATATTTTAACATGAACAGCATCTGACTCATCAGGCAACTTTAAACCCCCTGACCTCTGCTGTCTTTTCCTGTGTCCCGTGCAGATGCCAGAAGAGGAGGCGTTCTGTGTGTTTGTGCGTCTGATGCAGGAGTACCGTCTGAGGGAGCTGTTCAAGCCCAGCATGGCTGAGCTGGGCCTCTGTATCTACCAGTTTGAATATCTACTACAGGTACAATAAAGGGGGAGAGCGTTTATGAGGGTATGAATGATTGTGATTCTTGCAATACAAGGTTTGTCCACAGGGAGGCAGCAGTCATTCAGCGCAGCTTTAGTGCATCTCTCCTTTTTCTCTGTCATGTGTTGTTAAGCGTATTGTGTTGCTTTCAGTGTTCAGATAGCCCACCTTTTGGTGAACTCGTTGAACCCTCTCTTTCTTCTTCATTTTATTTCTCCTCAGGAGCAGCTTCCCGAGCTCAACGTCCATTTCCGGTCCCAGAGTTTCCACACATCCATGTACGCCTCCTCCTGGTTCCTCACCCTCTTCCTCACGTTCCTCCCTCTGCCCGTCGCTACACGCATCTTCGATATTTTTATGTATGAGGTAGGATACATTTTGTGTGTCCATGCGATGTCCATGTGGATAGACTATCAAGCATTTTAGTTTCTATGTTGTTAGATGCCTCCACATTTTTTGGCTCCATTTGTAATGAATTTGTATATAATATTTGTATCATTCATTGCTCAGATTTCACATGCAAATAAAAGGGTTCAACTGTTTAAATGTGTGTTGTATGTGTGTAAAACATGTGAAGTGGTGAATTTGTACCCACTTTGCTTCCTATTTAAAATGTATTTTATTTTAATGTTTTAATATGTGTGTTCAATTTGTTAGGCATGCATTATTAAATATGTGACATATTCCCAGGGCCTAGAGATTATCTTCCGTGTGGGCATGGCCATCCTGCAGTACAACCAGACTGACCTCATTCAGCTGGACATGGAGGGCATGTCGCAGGTAACCAGCTGCAGCTTTGTGCGGCTTGCTGCGGAAATGGGTATGAAGTGCAGACTGAGCCATTGCAGACTTTCCACATGTTGTTTCCCTTCTTCATGCAAGCTTCCTGAACTACAGCACTGTAGATGTTTTGGTGAAGAGAAGATGCTGCAAGCCCTCGCGTCTGCTGGTTGAGACACCAGGGCTGGGTCAAATCACTACTTAAATGAATCAGTTTTAGATTTGACTTTGATCCCTGTTTGTTATTTCTCATCTGCCATCAGGAGCCAAAATCAAAAATAGTTTATAAGTCTGCGTTTTTCATAGTTCATCATATTGCTTGACTTTTATCAGCATTTTTATTCTCCTGTTTGTTTATCCGATTTTTTACTCTCTTGCTTTTTGGGTTACATTTATGCACAGTATTATTGTATGTATCAGTGTTTCTCTGTCTCACGGGATATTCCCCTTTCTCTTTCTGTTCTCGGAGTTTTAACATTTGCACATGCAAAGAGACCAGTGTGGCATTTTGTCTGCTCAGTAAGAAGCCACTGCATTATAGTTTCTTAGCACTGAAAAATGAAGTGATGAATATTCTACTTTATTAATATGCAAACATTCCTCACGACAGGACATGTTTGCAAATTAATAAAGTGGAATATTCATTACTTTATTGATTTTGAGTGTTTGCCCTTCCTTGTTCCCTGGCTCCAAGACACCATTTATCGTGGCTACAGTTTGGATTGAGTTTATTTCTCCTATCTACTCCTAACAGTTAAAATACACTAGAAAAAAATTTAGCCTATCAAAAATTGTAGTGTGTGTAGGACCAGCCTTGAGCCGAAGCTACCTTATTTCTGTGTGTCTTTAGCTCTCTCATTACGTCTGTGTGTGTGTGTGTGTGTGTGTGTGTGTGTGTGTGTGTGTGTGTGTGTGTGTGTGTGTTTCTCTCTGCGTCTGCCAGCACTTCCAGAAGGTGATCCCCC
Organism: Myripristis murdjan; assembly: GCF_902150065.1. Classification (NCBI taxonomy): domain Eukaryota; kingdom Metazoa; phylum Chordata; class Actinopteri; order Holocentriformes; family Holocentridae; genus Myripristis; species Myripristis murdjan. The sequence goes on from NC_043980.1 coordinate 14,059,027, forward strand.
ACCAGTTTGACAGCTGCCCAGACAAGCTGATCCTCAGGGCCTACCAGGTCAAATACAATCCCAAGAGGATGAAGAAGTAAGAATGCTTATTACTCAACCGACGACTAGTGAGATTCAGTCATGGATGGGCTTAATCTGGCCCAACAGGATTTGTAGCGCTGTCTTACTGATGCCGAGGTTTTTGCACTGAAGTTGTTTGATGCTTGCCTGCGTGTCGATTCTGATGTGTCATCTTTACGCCGAGCGGCGGATGGCACCCTGGGAATAAGTCCTCTTTACATGCCATCCTCTGGTAGTGAAGTCTGCTTCTTAATCCCCCCTCCCAAATAAAATGAAGCATAAGTCACTGAACCAAGAGATGGACTGTGCTTTTTTTCCCTCTAGACGTGCTCAAGTTCTTTTCATTTTCATTTTACATCATAAAATGTGAGGTTGAGATTTTTTTTTTTTTGGCAAAAATCTTGTTCTGCTGTTTTTTTCCCCCATCAGGCTTGAGAAAGAATACACCACAATCAAGAACAAAGAAATGGAGGAGCAAATCGAAATTAAGGTTTGTTTGTGTGTGTGTTTGCGCAGAATGAGTGTGGTTTTTTTTAGAAGGGTAAGTTCATAAAATTTTAGCAGAATCATAAAGTGAATTAGCCATAATAAAATGACTAATGTCTTTCGTTCTGTGCAGAGGTTACGCACAGAGAACCGGCTGCTGAAGCAGAGGATTGAGACGTTGGAGAAAGTAAGTGCAGACTGATGAGCTTTGATTGTAGCTTATCTAAATGCTAATACAAGTCAGGTTTATGGAGCGTCGTTGAGATAAAACAGCCAGAGTGCTCACTGGAGGACTCTCCACGTCGGGATCAGGTCGATTTGAACTAAAAGCTGTAATGAGATCATTTGTGGGTTTAAATTGACAAGCTCACTTTATATCAAGAGTTTTTTCTTTCTCTCTCTCTCTCTCTCTTTCCTGAAGCGCCTGTGTGTTTTTGTGTGTGTGTGTGTGTGTGTGTGTGTGTGTGTGTGCGTGTGTGTGTGGGTGTGGATGCTTGTGTGCAAATGAATCCCCAATTTGTAACTTCGGGTCTGTCCCTCTGTCTGCTTGAAGTGGTACTGAGAAACTCCTTTATCTTCTCTCTCTCTCTCCAGTTCCCTGAAAAATACTTTGTCTGTTTTTCTGACCAAACTCACCGCTGCCTCCTCTTCTTCTTCTTTTTTTCCCAACACAAACATCTCTTATTCCTATTTGTTTGGGATGATTGGTTTTCCTCAACCTCCATTCCTCCTCCTCTTATTGGCTCTCGTCTTTCTTTTTCCTTGAATGTCCTCTTTGGTTTTCTTGTTTATCCTCTCTGGTGTCCCACCGTCTTTCACTCTCTTCATCTCTTTTTCTCATCCTCTTGTTCCTCTCCTTCATGACATTGTAGGAGAGTGCTGCTCTGGCAGACAGGCTGATACAGGTAGAGTATTGCAAAACCAATTTCCAGCTGACCTTCCTGTCCTCTGCTTGTCTCATTCATTCCTCCCGTTCTTTACTTTCTCCTGCACCGCCTCTCTCCCTTTTCCTAAACAGTAACCAGCCAAACTTGCATGAGAGAATGTTTTGTTTTATCTGGTTGTTTTATTCATCCATTCAGCCCACAAGATATCCTACAACCCCCTGACTGCATGTACAACTGCTTGTCCGTGATGGAAAGTCTAATCTAAGTTGTACAATCCCTGCATGTGGCATGGAGAGTGCATAAAGTTCAGTTTTAGGCCCCTTCTCCTTTTGTTGGATTGACACACATTTCCTTTTTTGGATAAAAGTATATTTCCCTGACATGTCTGACAGAAATAGTAGCTGTATCCCACAGTCAGTCACACCTTACAGCTTTTAATTTTACATAAATAAAATACTCCGCTCGCTTCATCCATATAACACTTTGCAAAGTGAGCCTTTAAAAATAGGCTCATTATTTTTCAGCCCAGGCCATATTAACATGTTGACACTCATCATTTAGAACTCCACATAACACAGAGAAGAGAAATATACAATATACAACTGCTGCAGTTTTTTGCTAGACTTCAGCACAATCCAACATAGTCACAAAAATCACAATAACACACAATACATACAAGGCAATGTATTATTGTAAATCCTCAATAAAGCTGGCTTGAAAGCATCTCTTTGCAATCATTTTTAAGTGAACAAATTCAGGACTTAGTTGATTGTGCTGTGAGTTTTCTATTTTTAAAAAGGACATTTGTAATGATTTGTGAGGCTGAGAATGAGTTCCCAGTTGGACTGTGATGAAGGCTCACAAGAGGCTTCAGCGGAGTGTTAAGTGTCTTGTTACTAAAGCCAGCAGTGAGGTTGTGTTATGGAAGGCTGTAAATGATAGGCATCGAGATTTTAATATGCCTTGCGCTGAAAAATACTGAGCCTGTCCTTTATGCATAATAAGAAAGAGATGGTGTATTCCCCAAATTGAAGCCTGGCATTGCCCCTCTCCTTACACCGATGTACTCTGTATTTGCCTCATATTTTCCTGTGGTAAAAAAGTTAAAAGAACTGTCTTTAATGCCTGTCCTGCTTCATCCTGCTGCTGTAGGGTCAGGTAACGAGGGCACAGGAAGCAGAGGAGAACTATGTGATCAAACGGGAGCTGGCGGTGGTTAGGCAGCAGTGCAACACAGCCAGCGAGAGCCTTGAGAAAGCACAGGACACCATCAGAGAGCTGCAGCAGCAGAAGGTAAACATCAACCCACACTCTGCCTGTGGGGAAACACTGTGGTAGCAACACTGAGCAGCTGGTTCAAACACACATGAAATGTAGGTGAAATGCAGAAATGTTGTGCCCCCTTGTTTTTTCAAAAAAAAAAATATGTTATTAATAAGCAGATCCATCTAATAGCTTCATTATTTGTGGTTTGCCCACTGGATAGTGTGGTAGATGAGGCCAAGTGTTACTGAAGTGGTTGCAAAATCAGGGAATTTTTCAAATTCAATTAAGTTGGTATAAGTTTATAAAAAAGCCCAAAGCCTAAAATGTTGAATCATAACTAAATGCTGTTCTGTGTGGAGGTGACAGACAGACAGGCGTCCGGCGTCAGAGGTTCCTGTTTTGTTGGTTGTCTGCTCGATTGTCAACCGTGCAGACTTCAGAATACTTTATTCGTCCAATTTATTTCTGCAGCCTATCCCATTCATGTTGATAAAAAGAAAGAAAGAAAGAAAGAAATAAGTACATTAGCGGCAGGACTTAGACAACAACAACATCAACATACCATACTCAACGGTTTAGGTCATCAGAAACCAGTCTATAGAAAAAACAAGATTATGGGAAGTTACTCATATGTGAAGCGGTCTTTTCTGCTCAGGGGATTAGAACATTTCTATATTTGAATTTGTCCTATTTGATACAGAATATAATATTCACAATGGTAACATCTGACATGATCAAATGATGTGTGAGGAAGAAAATGCTGCTAATTGGGAAAAAAAAAAAGAAGCAAACCTCATTTGGTTCAATTTATTTTAGTTGGCTATGAGCTCAGTTTGGTCTTTACTGGACAGTTGAGTCGAGTAATGACTCTCTCTTTTTCTCCTCTCTTTGTTCCAGTAATTACACGCCCAAGTTTTTTTTTTTTTTTTTTTTTTAAAAACATGTCCAGCCACCAAAACATAAGCCTGCAGTCTGATTAAGAGCAGCCTGTGCTTGAAGTTCAGGCGTAAATGATCATGCTACAGCAGAAGCAAAACAGTTTTTGGGCTTGCGTGGAAATGTAGGCAGCCTGCTCACAAACCACCAAACACTGCAACAAACATTATGCAAATCTCCACAAAGTCTGTTGCTTCTCACTATGTGCCCTGACGCAAGAATAAAGTTAGTTTGGCTCTTCATCTCGGCAGTTTAATTTGTGTATTTTTTTTTCTATTTTGAAAACAATGTAATCTGATGTTGTTTTCTTATAAACCTCGTATCCAGGAAATGAATCATTTATGGAGTAGCCCTGCAAAGCTATAAGGCCAATAGCACGCCCTCATTTGAAGAGATATTCTAGATGTGCATACGTTGTTTTGTTTTGTTTCGAATTTCACTTTAGAGACGGCAAACGTTGGGAGGGTGTTAACTGGTGTTAAAGATGTGGCAAACACAACACCAAACGGCTGGCCCTCAATTTGAAGAGCTTTCCATTTAGATCATTTGTTTATTATTATCTAGATTATCAGTATTTATAGTTGTTAACTGTCATTCCACTTGTTTCATATTCACTTCTTTTTAATTCAAATTTCAAAGAGGAACTGTCTGTCACAAGTGGTCTAACTCTGCCTCCACTTGACATGAACAACAAATCGTGCTGTTGCTTGTATCTCCAAAATGTAAACTCTTCAAGAGCTAAGGTAAACAGGCTTGTTTTGCTTTTTTTTTTTTTTTTTTTTTTTTTATCTTGATCACAATGCAGTTTTTGAGTTAATGCAGTGGGTTTTGAAATTTTTTCATAACTGCAAGAGGATTTTGTCAGCTTGTGGAGGAGCATATGGGCCATCACTTAGGGACAAGAGTTGGAAATTAGCAAAAGCTATAAACTCTTATGTGCCTGCTTGCATCATCTATATAAAATAAAATAAAATCATAATAAATCAGTAATAAAATAATATTGAATTAAATTAAAGTAAAAAATATATATATAATAAATAAAAAAATAATAAATAACAAAAATTCAATTACATTAAAATTATTTTAAAATAAATAATAATAAAATTTAAGCATGAAAAGCACCACAATTGGACCTCCTTTTGTCTCAGTTGTGTGTGTGTGTGTGTGTTTGTGTGAGAGAGAGAGAAAGACATTTAGCGCTCAAATATGTATATTTAGCATGGGTTGGTGACTGTTGTCTGGATCGTAGGCTTTAGTGTCATGATTCTCTCTCACACACACACACACTCACCACAGAAACTGACACTCATAATTTGCAAGACTGTGATGTGTGAACGTTAATGCATCTTACTTCTCTCTTTCCACTGCTATGGGCTGTAACACAGAAAGGGAAGAGTGAGCAAAATATGTAAACTGTGCAGCAAAGCAAATCATTTACTCACTCACTTACTTTTTCTGACGCTGAATGGGGATTCCAAGCACCACCAGATGATGCCATATTCTCTGTGTTGTGGCAGAGGACTGACATCTGTAATTCACCCACTCAGAATTCACACGCCCCCAGGCCCTTCCAGTCGTCTTTGATATCAAGACCAAGATGCCTGAAATGACAAATCAAGAGTCTTTTACTCATGCTATCTCACTGACCCATATTTTACAATTTATTTTGCCATAGGACAGTCTCTCTTTTTTTTCCATGCTCCTCTCTCTCTTTCTACTTTTCCTTATTTCTGTAGTTTCATTTTCATGTGTTGACATTCAAATCGTCAGTGGCTCTTTATTTTCTGAGTCATTGGTGGCAAAGTTGGTGTCAAGTGCCGTTTGACACCAGCTATTCTTCTGCTCATCACTCAGATAACATTGTTGAAGAGATATTTAACAGCTCCTGGACGCTGTGAAAGTTTGATCTCTGACAAAATAGCACAGTATTTGTTTTGTTTCTGAATGTTGAGGAGATTCTGATGATGAAGTGTTTTCTTGAGAAAGTGTCGCTTTTGCCGAAAGACCTTGTGCACTCAAAATGTGTTTTTTTTTCTCATGTTTATGTCTCTCTAAAATGTCTGGCCTTGACTATGCTGACTTGTATCTGTGCAGAGTTTGTCATTAGAGAGGTGTTTACACATTCCTCTACTGAAGGTGGATGTATCTGTGTAGATTTGGTTCATCACATCCACTCCCGCCAAATGACGCGGTGCTGCTTTGCATATCATTAGTATCAGCTCAGCGGTCACAGTGCCAGTGCTGGACTGCCAGTCGTGCTGTGCTTTCAAAAGAACAACCACACCAATTCGAAATGGCTGCTTCACATGGGCTCTGTGCATATACTTACATCTGTGCATTTGTAATGAGCACAGGGTTTAGATTTACATTTAAGCCATTTTAAGGTTGTTTTTTTATGGAGAAAAATACAGATGTAGTATTGATGAACAGAAATTGTTTTGGGGAGCTTCATTTGCGACTGAATCATGGGGATTGATCAGGAACCTCTTCTATCGCTGACTCTCCCCAATTTAATCCTTGTGTATGTATCAGAGAGCGGCATGCTGAAAATCTGCTAAAATCTGGCATTATCTTGAAAGAAAGTAGTTTTCCCATTGATTGGTGTTTATGTATTTTGAATTATAAAATGCATCATTAGAGGTCAGGCTGGGTCACAAGGTTATCAGATATTTTCTACACAATGATGACATTGTTTGTTAGAAATAATGGAGAAGAGTAGGGTATATAATGTTTCAGGCTTTATAATGTGTATGTTGTGAAGTGAAAAATAGACAATCAAGAGAAACATCGAGGACTGGAGGAGTGCACAGCAAAAAAACTCCATTTTTAACAAGTCATTTAGTCTCAGTCAGTGTTATCATCCCTGTAGCTCAAGTGGTGGAGTGCATACCACCTTTCCTGTCTCTCCTTACTGTAGCTATCAAATAAAGCAGCAATGCCCAAAAATGAATCTTTAAAAAAAAATCATGTTTTTCTTACCAAGTGAAAAAATCTACCATTGGGTTGAGTTAATCCTACTTCTTTCCAGTGGTATCAGCTTGTTCCCAGAGTTTTACTGAATCAGGGATAATATTCTTTATCCTAGTGGGCTGATCTGGCTGGTTATCTCAAGCCACTGGCAGATTTTTTCACTCGTTTTAAGAAAGGCAAGATCTGGGCACCGAATATGAGACTATAAAACTTGCTAAGATGAAGATTTTTTGCAGCGTGTGAGATGCAACAGCAGCACCTGCAGATATCGAGCCTGTTGCGGCATTATTAGTGTCAGCATGGTGTGCTAGATCACTGAGCTGTTAAAGTGCACCATTTTACACCACTTCACATGATGTGGACGTTCCTTTCAGTACACGGAGCAGTTTGTGAGCAGCCTGCAGACCCAGCTGGAGCAGTCCAGACTGCAGGAGGCCGAGCTGCTGGGGGCGCTGAAGGAAATGCAAGACAAGGTGCTGGACCTGGAGAAGGTGAGCCAAGCCAGTAAACTCCCACTTTAGTAAGTGTGAGACAGAGACGGAGAGAACAAAGGGTGGAAAATAGCAACAGAGACAGAGGAGGTGTGCATGTGCCAGTGTGTGAAAGGTCTTATACTTTTGCGTAACACTCCTACTCTTGATGTGTGTGTGTGTATGTGTGTGTGCGTGCTTGTGTATGAGACACTTCTCCCTCCTGGGTCTCTAGAGATGAAATGATCCTCCCACTCCAGTAGAACAGTCACTCCACATCTTCCATTGTGGAATGACCTCTTATCGTTACACTGCTGATGTTTGGTTTGTTGTAATTTAAGTTTATTGTATCGTCTAGTGTCAGCAAAATGGTTTAAATGTTAATGTGATGTGTGTGTGTGTGTGTGTGTGTGTGTGTGTGTGTGTCCATCCAGAGGAGCAGCTGCCTGCCTGATGAGAACAACATGGCAGCTCTGCAAGAGGAAGTGAAGCAGATGAAGCTGAGGGAGCTGGAGATGCTGCGCTCCTTCAGAGAGATGCAGGATACTGTCACTGAGCTCAACCAGCGCTGGCAGGTAACACAAACACACACACACATAGGATATACTGCATTTATTGTGCTCATAAACTAAAACAGAATATGCATACATGAATGGACACTGCAAAAAGTATTCAGACTAACAAGTCATTTACTCTCTTATTCAGTCTTCAAATCTCTAACCAATAAAAGAATCTGCCAATGGGCTATAATAATTCCTTGTTTCTAGTCCAGTTTGACATTTTCTAAAAACGAGTAACCATAAAAATGGCTGAGAAAATGGTCCAGGTTGCATTGGAAATAAGCAAAACTAAAAGTTTTTAACTTGTTTTGATAAAAATAAGAATTGCAGACTCAACAAATTTGTTTTTCATGTACACACACATACAAAAATACATACTACATCACACACTTACATGAGTGTACACACACAAGTGTTCATGCAGTGTCAATTGCTCAATCTAGACTAGCATTCCTTCAGATTTTGTTGTTGTCAGAGAAACTGAATGTGTGTGTGTGTGTGTGTGTGTGTGTGTGTGTGCATTCATATATGCTGCTTATGCTATGTTGTACTTTATGGTGTTTCTGCAGCACCACATGTCCCGGGGTGGCAGCACTGGCGGCGGGGGCGGCCACTGGAAGGAGTCTCCAAAGAAGAACGCCATGAACGAGCTGCAGGACAAACTGATGACGGTGCGACTGCGAGAGGCGCAGGCCCAGGCCGAGCTGCGGGAGGTCAAACTCAAAGCCCTGCAGCTTGAAAGCCAGGTTGGATATAACACTGCACACAGTTAGTTAGTCAATCACTTATCAAGATACATAAATAAATAATAGTTAAAAATGATGGATGAAATAACATTAGGGTGGGGATTTTTTACGACGTGTATGCATATAAATATATTCTTCCTGGAACACACACACATCAATGTGTGTTCATGCATTTGAAACTTCCCGCCCCCTTATTTGTAGACACATCTCTGGTCCTAAGAGGGGTGGAAGTAACAAAACTTCCGTGATAAAAAATAAGCATGTGGGCCGATAGTAAGGTGGTGATTAATTTCTCCCCTCTGTCATCGGCTTTCCTCTCTCTATGCATGTTCTCTGCTTTCTCACAATATACGCCATCTCTTTCTCTGTTCTCTGTTCCTCTCGGCCCTCTCTTGTCACTCTCGGCTTTTTTCCATGCAGAACCAGATCCACAGCAAGCTGATTGGCCGCCACGAGCAAGAACGCTCTGCCCTCCAGGATCGGCTCCAGATGCTAGCCAATCAGAACAAAGCTCTCCAGGCCCAGCTCAACGAGATGAAGAGGAAGCAGGCCGAGTCCGACTGCAAGGTGTGGAGGGAGGAAAGATGAGGATTTAGATGGAGATAGATGCAAGAACTTAACAAAGCCATGCTGTAACTTGTAGGCTGTTTCACGGTTACTAGTTAAGTTCCTGGAACCTGCTCAGAAGGTGATACTGTGTAGCATAACAAATCAGGGCCAAAAGATATTTTACAGGGTACAAGTCGCCGTGATTCAGGTTCTTTCAGTGTTCTCTTTGCAAGCCCCTACAACTTTTCTTTTGTCTTTTGTACTTCTGATCTCTCCCCGTCTGTGATTGGTCCTGGTATCACATCGCTTTGTGGGTTGCCAGTGATGCCAAGTGGCCATTGGGAGCAACATTACCAACATTATAATTAGCCTATAGAAATGTGTACTCCGTGCACAACAGTATATCAAGCAAGGGTGTGTGAAAGAATTCAAAATAATACTTTTTGTTGGTACATACAACATTGACACTGCCAACCTCTTTCACCACCACCATTGCTGTACATCTTTAGAAGTATATGTACTGCCAGCTTAAAATCAGAGTTGCAGGAACTTTAAGGAGTAGTTAGCGGGGCTCTTGTCTTGAGTGGTCTGAACAGTGACAACACAAAGCAGCGAGTGAAAAACAAACGGTAAAACAACACAAACTACAAGTTGTACTAACTGGTACAAGCTCCAATCAGTTTTTGGGGAGAATGAAGGATCTGTCTTGAATGCCTCCTGCGCACAGTTTAACCAACAACATAGCGATGATGTCGGAGCGGCTACGTTGTCACAGGGCAGTGAGTAGGATGTGACAGGAAACCGGCCTCCTCACAGCGGCTATACTGATGCAGCAGCAGCCGGAGGAGGCAGCTTTTCTCCTGCAGGCAGAACAGGAGAGAGTCGCCTGGTGCTTGTGAGAGCACACTGTAAAAGAAAACACTGTAAAAAGTGTCAGAGGCTGATATAATCTGTCAACAAGAGGGGGTCAAAATAGATTACCTAAATAGCCCGAAGCTTCACTTATAATAGAAAAATAAACAAAGATTAGGCCTGGAGCTCCCACTCTTATGTAAAATTCCCTGTAAAATTCAGTTTTACCAAAAAGTTACTACATTTGGTGTATTATTTTCAAGATAATTAACATAACATGAACACATCGGCGAATAACTACTGTTTTGTTTTTTTTTGTTTTTTTTTTTTCTAATTGACACTGTTGATTTGGGATTGAGAAAGGGAACAGAAAGATGAAGGGGAGAGCGGAAAGTATGAAGTGAATGATGAATGATAGATGAGAGAGCAGGCAGGAGGGATGGACAAATACTCATCACTGACGAGTCTTGCACAACATGAAGCTGTTAAGCAAGAAATTGCATCTTGTCTCCATCCCCCCGTCTCTCTCTTCTCTCTGTTTACAGCAAGAATAACATTCGATTTGAATATCTTAGGCAGATGCAAGAGTCAGGTGCACCATTTATTTTCTGTTAGACAGTAAGTGGGTTGCAGTTGCAGGGACGTCATGTGTATGAGGAGGAGAGCACTACTACTCACTGAATTGCCAAGATGTTGATTTGTAAATAGGTTTCTGTGTGTGTGTGTTTATTGTGTGTTTGGATCTAAATGCAATTGATGTAAATGTAACAAGACGAGACTGATTGATCCTTTGTTTGTTAAAAGCCTCTCTCTTTCTCCATTCAGAGTAAAGAAGAGGTGATGGCGGTGCGGTTGAGGGAAGCTGACAGTATGGCTGCCATGGCCGAACTCAGGCAGAAGATTGCTGAATTAGAGATACAGGTGTGTGTGTGTGTGTGTGTGTGTGTGTGTGTGTGTGTGTGTGTGTGTGTGTGTGTGTGTGTCCTTGAATTTCTATCATTGTGTGGATTAAAATGTGCACTTGTTTGCACATGTATGGGTATGTAGACAGAACTGATGCACTGATTGATCAGACAGTTTTGTAACATAGAGAGGCTAAAACCAGTGAACATAAAGTGCAGCCATTGCATACATCAGTCAAATGGCTGTCTGTGTGTGTGTGTGTGTCTGTGTGTGTGTGTGTGTGTGTGTGTGTGTTCACAGAAGGAGGAAGGGCTGATCCAGGGCCAGCTGAACCACTCGGACTCCAGACAGTACATCAACCAGCTCCGAGACCAGATCGCTGAGCTCAAAAACGAGGTCAGACACTCAACCACACACATACACATACACACACAAACAATATATCAATATCCAATCATGGCAGTACAGTGCAAACATGAGATGTTTGATAGGCTCTGAGTCACAACAGTGGGTTTTTTTGGTGCCACTGTTTCTCAAAATTAAAACCATAAACCCCTTGGCTTCCTGCCACAAATAGGACACTGCTACTTGTACCAGCACCTACCCCCTGACTGAGAGGCTACCAGACTTTTTTTTTTTTTTACTTTAATTATACTAATAAATAAAAAATGTGCTAATAAAAGGGATGTGCATGACGACTATTCTCACTGACGGTTAAACAGAATTTTTCTGCCTGACTACCAGACAAGTCAAAATCTCACTCAGAAAACAGTCAAAACTGAGCATATTTCAATCTGTAAGAACAAACAGGGTCAGAAAAAGAAAGATTGTGTGCATATAAAACCTATTTGAAATGCTTTTTTTTAATATTCCAATAATCAAATCTTACTTTAAATGCAGCAGATGTCATTTTTCTGTGCTTGCCTGAGTGGCTGGGTTATTATGAATCATTATTATCATGCAAGATGCAGCCTCAAGCTCTGTGACTGGTCAGAAGGAAAGCCTTCCCTCACCCATAATCCTAAATTTAAATAAGTGGGCATATTTTGTCTAAAACTCTGGCAGGAATCCTAATAACACGTGCCAACTAGTAAGAGTTGGCATGTGTTATTCATTTTAAAATGGCAGATAAATTGCATAATCATAAAATAATATAAAGTTGTACTATTTAGTGTATGACTCTGTTTGAAAGGTGAGTTCTGTTCAGTTTATGTATCAGACTGGTGTAGGTAAACAAACGGAACATTTTATTGAAATATTACCAAAATCACAATAGGGCAGAGTGCTGTGGAGTCTCTGAAGAGTCACAGGGAGTTTTTAGGTTTTTTTTTTTTGTTTGTTTATTTATTTGTTTTGTTTTGATTTGTGGTTTTTGGCGTTACCCTGCATTAACTTTTGCATCGCCTTGCAATATTGTTAATTCTCTCACAATATGTTTTGCATTCTCACAATAAATTTTGTGTTCTCCTTTAATAATTTTGCATGTTCTTGCAATACTTTTCTATTTCCGTTCCCTCTGAGCCATATGCCGTCTATTTCAGCAACAGTACGGGGCCCCACTATGGATCGGCTCATTGAATTTTACTTTGAGCTGGGCATCAGTCATGCTGATGTAGTGCTACTGCTCGATAGGCACAGTTATGTGATTAGTGAAGGTCAACTTAAACTCACTCTCAGATCAAGAGGCCAGTGCGCTGGGAGCAGCTGAGCAGAAATAGACATATGGCTCAGAGGGAATGGAACAGAGGTAGAAAAGCATTGCGAGGTAACGCAAAGGTATTGTGACAGAATGCAAAATTGATTGCGAGAGAACACAAAATATTGCAAGTGAACACAAAAGTTATGGTGTGGTAACGCAAAAAAATCTTGCCGTGACCCTTTGGGAGCTCCATAGAGTGCAACATCCAAATATTTGATACATTTATTAATTTAGTGTGACCAAAAAAAAAAAGTACAAATTAAATGTTGTGGTGCTACAAGTGCTATAAAAGCTAATCCAAACAGAAGAAAACGTTTGTTTGATACAGACCCCAAAAAAAATCACTTCATCTTTTCATTTACTTTTTTTTTCCAATGAAAATGAAAATAATGATGTAACAAATTGTAAATTCCACTGAAATTGTGAATCACATCATAGTCAGAACAGGTTAAAAATAATCAGAACATGCCTTTTGTTACCATATCATTCAGCCCTAGTGGACATACGGTATGTTAAGACACATTTATATACACTCACACACACACACACACACACACACACACACACACACACGCACGCATACCTATTTCTATGTTCTGCAGCCTTGCTAACCACCATCACAGTATTCACAGTGTGCATGCAGCTTCAGAGCAGACACCACATCCATCCTGACATCTCAGAATCACAGCTGTGGAAAAGTCTTTCTTGTGAAAAGAGACCACTGCTCTCTGCTAGCCTTTTTATTTTTGAAAAAAAAAAAAAAGGGGGGTGAATTTCAAAAAGAGTACAAGCGTCAGTCAGAGGGGTGGGTTTTTTTTTGTTTGTTTGGTTTTTTGTTGGGTTTTTTTTTCTTTAGTTCTCAGTGTTGAGCGCACACACACACCCCTGCAGTCATTCACACGCTCCCTCACACACACAGGTTGCTCATTTAGAGAGTGGCAGTGCGTGACAAGGGAAGTGTTCAAAGTGAGGAGGTGTAATGAGACTAGTCTGCCCTTTACCACTTCTCACTATCTCTCCTCCACTAGCACACATTCTTCTTCATCACAAGGATGGGTTTATAAATGGGACCGAAACTTGCGTGACTGCTGCATGAAAGATCAGCGAGCAGTGAACTGTTTAGAAAAATCACAGTAGGCCAAGTACGCGACCATCCTTGCCGCGCACTAATATTGAAAGTGCTGATGCATAATGAAAGCAACAGAGATGAGAATTATGATTCACTTTTGCTCAGGTATAACAATGTTACACTGCCCAGAAATTATCTTTTTCTTTATTCTTTATTTGAATATCAAAGGGGTTTCAGTGTTTCCACCACTTGGGTATTAATATCAAATGAATTATATTTGTGATTTACTGATAGCACAGAGAGGCCATTATAGAAAATGTCCCAGAAGGCCTGCCTAATGCTTTATTTTGCTGTAGCGTGGAAAACAGTCAGAGACAGTCATAACATTTCCATTGGTTAACCACCGAATCCCCCTCCCCCTCCCCTTTACCCCACAGCCAGCCTCGATGTATGAAGTGGAAGGGGAAAAAAAAAAACCTCTGAGATTTGTCATGAGTCAATGCGGTACATGCAAACATGAAACAGATCGCATGCAGACACAGGCACACGTAAGTGAGAGCAACGAGCATGCATGTGATGTGAACAGCTGACAGCACCGATGGAGGTTGAACACACACGTGTACACACACATGCTCGGGACGTTTCATCTGGTTCGGTTTGCAGACTGTCCTGCCTGTCGGGAGACCTCAGGTGCTCCACTTTTGATGTAAAAGCCCCTACTGGCCTAGTTGTACAGCCTCCTCATGGGAAGCTGTATATAGACCAGTGGGTTTCACAATCTTTTTTCTTTTTTTGTTTTCACACCCGACCACCTTTTTCAAAAGAAAACTCTCAGGACCTGATTTTTTTTTTTTTTTTTTTTTTCGAAGCAATCAACCAAGTTTTTACACCAATAACCTTAGTATATCAAAAGGCTTGTTCTTATTTGCCTCACCTTTAGTCTCCCTCTCAGCCAGTTAATGGCCAAGTCAGAATAGACAAGTTAAAAAAAAAAAATCTCTATTCAAGGTTAGCTTGAGTTGAAGGCCACACAGTCTTTCAGTGATGCTCTGTGTTGATACATCAGTCACTGTCATCTGTCTCACAGATGTCGATGTTTTGCAGAAACTGTGAATTGAAAGTACTTCCCAAATGACCTGTGAGTATGCACCAATAAATCACATGAGCTATCACTTTCAGCAGCTCTCTGAAAAGGCACTTTTTTTACTATGAACCTATGACTTAATTTTAATATGCTTTTGCTCTTTCATAATGGAAAATATTAAAGAGATACCCCGGGGAAATTCTCTTTTCACTTATTCCACCCTTGACAGGGAGGTCAAAGATCTGACTCAGGCAGCACAGGGCTGTCAGATGGTCTCCTTAATCACCACACCTCCATGCCTTTAGTAAAAATACATGTCATCCTGTTTTAATATGAACAAACAACCTATGGGGTAGAGATTAACTCAGGCCCAAATTATCAAGCCCAAGTCAACCTTTGCCATACCTTAAAACTGGCACCTGTGTGTATTATGACAGATAAATTTAAACCCAAAATGGCCTGTTATAGGCTAGAGTATAACTTAACTTAGCTGCAGAGAGCATATAGGATTACAAACCAGAGCAAACTGTGCTTCTTCCTGGCTCTCAAGGAGTTAAGCTCGAACTAAACCAAACCCACTGGGTCCTGTCAGGTTCAGGTATAAAATCAGGCTCTACTTAAGTAATATGGGGTTGGGCGATATGACCCTAAAATTATACCACAATATGTCACGATATTTCTGTCATAACAATATTCTTGACAATATGACAAAAAAGTTTGTTGTGTTGCCACATTTTGGTGTTAAAGCCTTCTTGCACTTCCTACACATTACCATGGTATGTGGTACATTTGATCTTTTGTAACCAAACCACTTCCACACTATCAAAGTCACTCCTTTTTGGAATTAACTCCTCCACTGCAGGGCCAGTAGCAGTGTTAGTCCCGCTTTCAGCCAGGCCTGTGTCTGCTGTGTGTAACAGGATGCCGTTATTACATCAGTAAGTCCAAATATCATCATTATCATGATTACCTAGTCTACTAATGTTTTACCTTTTGCTTTATTTTCAGATCAGGCAGTTGCGAGGGCAGCGGTTGGCTCCCGGCTCCAGGGTCGGCAGTGTAGGTGGAAGCAGTAACTACCAGGACCTCTGCCTTGCCAGTCCTGCCTCGGCCGAGGGCGACTACCTGAGCTCAGACGACGACCTCCTCCCCAGCCCGCTGCCCGCCAACGCCCTTTACCCGGCCCTGCCCGGCCCGTGTCACCCCTCTGCGCGTCTGGACAGCGAGGGCAGCACGGATAGCGAGGCTGAGGAGCGGGTGCGGACACACCCGGACCCGCAGCAGCTGTACAGCAGCATGGTGTGTGCTGAGGCGCTGGAAAACTGAGAACTGGAGAGTGTGTGTGCTCGTGTGTGAGTGAGTGTGTGTTAAGGATTCCTTTGGATTTCTTTGACCTAAAGAGACGCTGGAACTGCACAGGACAGGACTCCTGCTACTACAAACAGGGACTGTATATTCCAGTCCTGTCCTCCTCCCTCTCCTCTCCAGTGTTTTCCTCCAACCTGACGCAGACATAACATCATTGACTGGTCACTTCCTGTTACATTCTGCTCCTCCGTTTTCCACCCGCCACCGTCTGACCCTGTATTCCCCGAGAAAGGGATCAAGTCAAAACTCCTCCCCTCCTCTCCTCTCCATTTATAAGACCACAACAAGTGACAGACACAGTCCATCACCAGGCACATCCATCCATACACAAACAGACCAATAAATGAAAAGGACTGAAACCAGACCAGCATGGCTGTTTGTCTCTCAAGATGGAGTACTGGGTCTGACACTGTGACTATAAGGTTCCTGCAGACTCGGTGAAGGAGATGAAGGATGAGGAATGGGTAGAGGGATGGATGAAGAATTATTTGCTTTGAAACCCCCACCACCCACCCCTCCTAAAACTGTTCAGTAAAAGACATTATCAGCATTATCAGTCACGATATGCCCCGTCTACCCTTATATATCTCTTCTACTAGAGCAAAGAATCTGATTGGTTCAGAGGTGACATCTCTTTTTCTCTTCCTTTCCCTTTCTCCACCTCTCCTTCTCCTTTCGTTCATCTAGGAAGGCTCACTAGCCATCTGCACTGCCTTCAGAATAAAAAAAAAGAAATCCTCCATCACCCATCCATTCACCTCTCAGTAGAAAGAAAGGAGTGAGAGAAGGAGAGGTGCGGTGTATGAACTTGTACTCATCAATATCATAGGGATGTCACAAGATGGCATTCATAAATGAATAATTAACACTTTACCATACTTAATATGTGTGTTGTCTGTGTCCATGCCTTGGAAATGACAAAAAGGCAAGCAAGTTATTACGATGGCTCATGTCAAAAAAAATCCACCATAACCCATAAAAAAAGGAAAGAAGAAACTCAATGTTGCCAAATCTTTGTTTTTTTGTTTTATTATTTATATGTTGTAATTTATTTTGATAGTTCTTTTTTTATTTTTTATATATCTGTATGAAAATAGAAGTTATAGACATACCAACAGAGGCCAAACTTTCTACATTGGTTGAGTTCCCACCGTCCTATGTGCCAACTAGAGCCCTGAGGCTGTTGTTACAGGGTTACTGTGATGATGCGTGTCTGACAGACGGAAAATGTGCTGCTATGATTTTGATTTTTACTTCTTCCGTTTTGCTTTTTCCGTTGTTTTTATGTTCTCGGTGTGATGCAGACGTGCATCCTCTCTGCAGCCCTGCCATAGATTTGTTTGACAAGTGCTGTGCAAACTGATCAAGTCTGAAATCTGAGCAAATGAACTCGATGACCTTAGCTTGAGTGTGATGCCTCCTCCCTTGAGCTTGTCAACTTTTATTTTTATCTCGCTCGAGTTGGTATCCGTGAGCCATGTTGACAAAGGCGGTCAGAATAAAAGTGCTGAACTGAAATCGCCAATTAGGCCACTCACAAGTGATCATATCGTTGCGGTGAAACTGATCGGAGTAACACTGCAGCATGTTTTGTAATATGGGCCAATGAAAGTGAAAGGAGACTGTATCAATCTCTTGAGGATGCCAACCTAAGGCTGTGGTTATGACTGGTGTGTGTGGAGGAAAATATTTTACATATCAAACATCAATACAGAAAGAAGGAGTTAAGTGTATGGAAAAGTATACAGAGGCATAAAGCGTGGCAGGGAATGAAGACATAAATATATAGATGCATATATAGCTATATCACTGTCAGTGGAGGATTACTGAAACTGTACAGCGGATGAGTCTGAGTGTGTGTAGATTATCAAACAGGGTGTCATATTTACAAAACCGTTATCTCTGCTGTTTGCACTACAGAGAAAATCTCTCTGAGATCTTCTGTTGACATTAAAGGAACACTTCACCTAAAATACAAAAAAAGATATTTCTCTTTTTAGCCTCAGTGCTGTGTATTCAGGAAATAGCTCCTAAAGAAACTCTTTACCACTGAAGTGGCTGTAGATTGTAATAGGTATCTTTGTCGCCGTTTTTTGAAAGAGCTGTTGCTGCTGAGTTTTTCACATGTATATTTTTGATGGTTTGGGCTCCTTAAAATAATGCACATCCACCCTCATAGTAGTACTGGGGTGCCGAAAGACAGGGAAGGCTGTCACAGAATGGAAATCTGGGCAAATCACGCAGAAATTATCCCGATGTAAAGGGTGGTGCACAGAGGCGAAGTGGGGAAATACAGTCCTTTGTTGTATTTTGGGTGAACTGTACCTTTAAGCAGTAAGGGAGAGTGTGGATAAATGAAGTGGCTCCATTTTGAGATGTTTCTTGGGATTTGACCGTTCAGATGAGTGTGTCAGAGAGACCTTGACAGTATGTAGTCAGTGTACTGACGGTGTGCTCATCCAACATGACTTAGTATTGTGCTTCATTTTCCTTTTAGGCCGATGTTGGAGGAGCTGTCAGAGGGCCTGTTCACAGCCTCGCAGTGCTAACATCTTCTTTAATGTGGGGCCCGGCTTCTGTTGCACCACACAAATGAAAGATTGGTGAGGGAGTGATTTATTGCCAACTGCCAAGAAATAAGGAAACTAGATTCTTCCAGTAAAGGCCACCAACAAACCAAAGAGGATGTTGGTTTTGCCCACTGTAGTATTACAAATAACTTCTTCTCAGCGGTCACCCACTTTTTAGTGCAACAACTGAAATCTTTAGGCGGGAGTCAGTACTAGTTTGTCGTCATGATCAAAAGAGTTCTGCAAGAAATGGTTAAATCAATGTTGGTTCAGCGTTGAGTGGATAAAGAAGGTGAATCTAAAGTCAGATTTGCTTTTATTGACTTGACTGACAGGTAATCTGGATTAGACACTGAGATTTAAGCCCATGCCTGACCAAAACTAATACAATCTGATGGTTTTGCATGATGTCTGGTGTATCTCTTCAAAGAATAGCTCGTCAAAAATATTGCTGATTAATGGTAAATAAAATCGAGTGTTAGTCTTGCTTCTCTCTGCAAAAAGATATTAATCTCTGAAACAGTGGAAGGCTTTCATTCGTGTCAGGCTGGGTTTCAATTTCCATCTCCAAGACAAGCTCTAATCTGGATGTAGATCAGCGCTCTGTCACTCAACTCGTGACCCAACACGACTGTACACTGCTGTTCAGTGATGGTGCTCAGTACTAGCCACTGTCTAAATACCAACTGTATCAACTGTGACTAAACATTTTGATATGCTTGTAAATTACTTTTGAATATGGTACTAGTTCTCATCTTTATTGTTGTTTTTATGATTACCATCTACACTCAGTTTCCACCCGCAAATAGGACTAGATGAGATGATAATGATACTTATAATGTGCCATAAAGAGTAGGTAGATTTACACACTATGCTACATGACGACATGTAAGTCTAAATGGGGGTTTCCATCCACAAGTCAGCCTTTTTACACCCCTTCATTAAACAGCTGAGTAATTTAAAGTGAGGTATATCATTTTTACCCTTGCGTGGATTTAAAGCCCATCATACTACGTTGCTCCAGTTTTGTCATCTTGAAACTTGAACACCCACTGCAGATAGTCTGCCGTTTTCTCCCCGACGTAAAGTGGGAAATGAGACGATACAGTGCAAAATAACGAGAGTCCCCCCCCTGCAGACAGTGTCCATCCTGATTAGTCCGCTGTAGGATTTCTCTGATATACAATACTGTATGTGACGGCCGTTTTGATATCCACAACATCATTGCCCCAGAACCTTGTCCACTCTCTCTTGCAATTCTACTGATGTTGTTGTCAAGTATATACAATGACAGTAAAGATTATATAAATTACAATATGATGGAGAAAAAAAAAAAAACATTTCAGTGTTCTGTATCCAATGAATGATACAAAATAAACTTTGACACTGCACCTTCGCAGAGGCCCACTGGTTGTGATGTTTTTTGTTGTTGTTGTTTGTTTTGTTTTTTTTGTGCAACCACATGAGGTAAAAGAGGACCTGGAGGCCAGGGTCCACGTGGGTCCAGAGTCTAAAAAACACAGTTCCTGTAGTCCTTCAAATCCCTTGAGAGTTTGCAAATTTGACAAAAAATAATAACAATAATAATAAAAACGGGGCCTCAGATTTTTGGAAAATGAATTGATGGACTTGAAGCGTTATAACGGTAACGGTAATATGTCTCAGGCCTCGTGTTTTGTTTGTATTTATACAGCCACAGGTCAAAAAATAAATAAATTAAACAAACCATTTCATCATGATTTATTGACTTGTCAAAATCACACATGTAAACTGAGCCCTTGATGATGTGTACTTTTGACCACAGCCATGTCTTACCTAAAAAAAAAAAAAAAGAAGCCAATTTTGCATCCTTGAAAGTCATTGAAAAGTCATTGAATTTGATATCCAAGTGAATCTAGGAAGTAATATCATCTGCAGATATTTCCTTTCTGTACCATCAGACATTTGCACAGACACTCTTTCTTTTGCTGTGTCTCTTTGTCAGCAACATGATATTCTCAGTAAATCGTCCCCAGTTCTTCAGAGTTAGAATTCACTGTTTTGTAACAGAAGTGTGTCAACATATCATGTCAACACTTTGTGAGGAATTTTCAGCACAACTGACCACGCTCTTCCTCTCACTTGAGCTCTCTGAGCTTTTTTTCACTAGAGTACGTTGTTGCTGTGATTTGTTTGTGCACAACTACAAGTATATTCACAATTCGAACCAAAACTTCCGAGTTTACAATTACAAATGAGATTAGATGTGTTTCTTTGACATTCTGGGAAGGTTTTGTGCTGCGACACTGCGGGCTGGTGTTCAGCAGTATTTGGCTTTGTGAGGAAGCAGTGTGGTCGATATGTGCTGAGAGGTGTCAGAGCTAAAATACTTCCTCTTTCTGATTCTCATCACCCCGGACGACTTTGTACACGAGCAGTTCAAAGCTCACCTCCGAGAGGGCTGCTGTACATGTGATCGATGTAGGAGCTAAACCACTTTTTCATGCACAGAACTTTCTCCATCACATCTTTTCAGTGAGAGGATGTCCATCTGAAATAAAACCCTCATGTGCTTGGTTAAATTCTTAATTTGGAGTTTTCGTATGTTTGGATTTACTTGTTGAGGAATGTGAAATCTGGTGAGTTCATGCGTATTCGTTTCTTGAATATATCCTCATCTGGCTGTATCACCAAAAACTCAGTTTTGTTATTTTTATCTTTTCTCAGTAGAATTAAACAACACATATTTTTTACCAATATAAATTTTAGGTAATAAAAATTTGTAAAATTAAGTAGGAGTAATTAGTCTAAAACATGTTTTGAATTATCTTTCAATTAATCTCTTGAATTTCAGAAACCTCTGAGCTCATTTAATGAAGTTCAGTTACCTAAATTGTATGAATTGTATTCTTAAAGTAATCAATTATGTAATTTTTCCAAAGCTGCAACATTCAAATTTAAAAGTTGCAGTTTGCCTCTCTTAAATTGCATTTGTTTATTATTAACTAAATATCTCCATAAAACATAGTTCAAGTGAAACTCTATGATCTCTTATCATGAATATAAGAGTTCAGCCATAAACAGGAGAATTTTGTGGAAACTAAAACAAAATGAATGGTGCTTTTTTCACACTTGCTTTATTCTCCTCTAAACATCTTTGCATCAAATCACTGCTGTTGCCTACTCTTTATCAACTCCCCAAAACTGTAATTCTTATTTATTTTACATAGCTCTACATTTAATTTCAGTAACTTCTGGAGAAGATCTCTTTCATTAATTAACTTTAGCAGTGAGTTTGTGGTGTTATCCTAGATTTCTGCAATTTTAAGTACAATCCAATACTGTTAAATTTGCGGTTTTGCTGCCCTCTTTTGGGTGACACTTAGAATTTGTGTAACCGTTCTGGAAGTTCTCCCTCAATTCCATAATTATATGCAATTGCACAGTTTAAAAAAACAACACGGTAGACACAGTAGAGTTAAATAAAAACTATTAATGTGACAGAGAAAGGGATAAACAACAGTTGTTTTCTATTTCCGCTACTTTGTGTAAGATGAATATAACAGCACAACTTGTACCAGTTTGTTTCGAGTTTTAACTGAGAAACGAAAAAGGAAGGACAAGTCTGGTTTGTAGAAGACGTTCATCCAGTGATTTTGTCTCACATGGCAGATTCTCAGCTATGAACTAATGTAACTAAACATTTAAACGGCATCATGAACTCTGACAGACGTTAAACTTTTCCCTTAGGTGGCTGTGGTTTGACTGAGTGCACCGACTCTCCACCTCTTCTGAATAATGCCTCGTTCGTTCTTGGTAAAGCGAGGAGGGCTGCACCACCTTCGCCCCACAGCAAGCAGCCCATGCCCAGGAACCACCCCAGTAACATTCAGACAACTGGAAAAAGAAGGGGTCCTGAAAGAGCAGGGGTCCTGGGATACACCCCTGGAGTATTCCTCCACAAACAGACAGGATATTTATAACCCCGTGGCGACTAATGCACCATCGTCACAGCAATGTCCCCCTCCTGCCCTTCACTCTCATGCAAACAGTCTCCTTCCGCCGTGCAGTCCCAGATCTCATGGTAGGTGATGGGAACATTTCTTTTGCTTGGTTGTTTGGTTAGTTGAGTAAGCTGTGTACAATAATTTAAATTATTTTGCAGACATGTTGTGAGGCATGAGGGGCTTAGGGGCCTAAATCATGTACACGTGTCCCCCCAGTTTCCCCCAAAAGTAAGCATAGAGGCCAGGAAAAAACCTTTTGTTGCCTGTGATCCACCTTCTCTCTCTAATCCCTCCTGGCACTAAATAACTATAACTACAAATACTTTAAAAAAAAAAAAAAACATTGTAACACATACTAAAACATTTTAAGGCATATAAGTTGCCCATGTTTCAGATGGTTCAGCTGGTCAGCTTACTTTCTTTCCTTTTCTACGATATTTTTTTCCTTTTTAGGCTGCAGAGCTGCTGACCTTTGCAGCCCTACCAATTTAAATGCATCTTGCCCGACTGAGAAAGCCGGATCTCCCCCTGTTTCGTCAGCGCCGTGGTTCAGGCCCACTGCAAGCTCACTGTCAGCGGGGATGGGAGAGTTGATTGAGCACCCACGGGTCCTGAGAGAGGCCAAAGGCAGTGGCAGCGCTAAGATCGGTGCTCCTGGGGAAGAGTGTCCCATCTGTGGCAAAGTATGGTATCATTTCATGAGAACGACACTATGTCTAAATTTAAATAGACTGGCAAACCACTTTATCACTCACTAAAGATAGTGTTGGGATACAGATGCAGCTGTACTTCATAAAGCTGCTACTCTTTGATCTGGCACAAAGAAAGGACAATACATCACTCCAGTCCTGGCTCATTTGCATATACCGAATTGATTTTAAAATTGTTTTATTGGTTTTTAAGGCCCAACATGGATTAGCTCCACAATACATCACTGATCTGTCAGTTCCACATTGAGCCCCCAAGGTCACTGAGGTCATCCTCACTACAACTCCTCTCAATCCTTCAATTTCATCTCAAACCAAAGGTGACCGGGCTTTTTCTGTCACTGCTCTCAGGCTCTGGAATAGCATCCCGTCCCAGATTAAGTCCTGTCCCACCACTGACACTTTTAAACCAAACTGAAAGACCCACTTTTGTTTTTAGTTCAGTTTGATTGCCCAGTGTCACGTCCATTCTTAATTTATCTCTTACATCCTCTCACTGAGTGTTAACCTGTTGATGCTTTTGTTCAGTTTTTCTGGTTTTATTAATTTCCTCTTCATTTCGTAATTTCTTATTTTAATATTTGATTTTGATTTTACCTTTTTTCTCTTTAATATGTTTTCTATTTTAGTCTTGGCTTTAATGTATTACTCTTTTAATCATGCACATTTTTACTGTAAATCCTTCTGCCACAATTGTAAAGCAATTTGGGTCAGCTCCTGTTGTTTTTAAATGTGCTCTACAAATAAGAGATTTTGAAAGACCTCTTAATATAAAAGAAAGGTTATTTAAGACACCAATGTGATCTCCATCATCTTTGCAGATGTTTCCGTCTCTGTCAAGTCTAAAGTGTCACATTCGTAAGAGTCATGGAGGCACCAAGACCAGGAGGACGGACGCTGAACAGCCAACATGCAAGGGCAAGGTCAGCATCCCACATTTTTATCTGAAACCATGAAATAAAATATTTTTGATAATAACATCAAATGATAAATGATGCACATAAAATCTGAGGGGTGAAGACATTCCTTTTAACTCTCCAATTATGTTTGGGGTCAATTTGACCCCAGCCAAGGATTAACATCATTTTTTTTTTTTTTTTTTGCTTCATATTTAATGAGTTTTCCTAATGTAATGGGTACTACCGAGTAAACATGAAATTCACATGATGATATGTTTTCAATGTCCTCTATACACTTTGTAATGCATCGGTTATAAATAACAAAAATCTGTACTTAGAAATAATATAAAGCCATTAAAACTCCATAAATTAATGTTTCTTTCCAAATTTAGGTCAATCAGTGAGATTTTATGGTGATTTGCATATTTTTCCATAGTCACGTAATAGGAATACTGGATGCATAAGTGGGGATGGGGGGAGTTAAGTTTTAATTAAAGGGCTATTTAGGAAATCAACAAAGAAACATAAAGTACTTGACACATAAACTTTGGTAACAATTTTAGTTATAATAATTTTGTGGAGGTTTAAACTGCTTAAACATAAAACATAAAAGATGTTTGTAAATTTGACCATGACAGGAGGGTTAATGACGTAAAATATGAGGAAGTATACTGCCCAACTGTGCTGAATGTATTTTCCTAAAAAGTAAATGTCCCAAAGTCTCAGACAAGCTACCTCACAGAAGGCAACACGGATACAGGTGTATTGATAAATGATCCAGACAGATGTGAAACCCTCACAATGACAAAACACGGCGTCTGTGTTTCAGGAGAGGACATTTGGCTGCAAGGTGTGTGGCAAAGTGTTCAAGCGCTCCTCCACCCTCTCTACTCATCTGCTCATACACTCCGACATCAGGCCTTACTCCTGCGAGTACTGTGGCAAGAGGTTCCACCAGAAGTCTGACATGAAGAAACACACCTTCATACACACCGGTGAGCCTCCAAATGCTTTTTGGTGGAAGGCGTTGTTGAGCATTTTCGGAATCTGAGCTAATGACTCAACCTGATGTCTGACACTTATTCATATTTTCTGGTTTGATAAAGGTTGGATGAAAACCTCGTATCTCTAAAATGTCAAAGGACAGGCTTGTTTTCGGTTTGACCACCATGCATCTTTGAGTTCACCCAGTGCGTTTTGAAGATTGCGTAAGACCAAGAGTTGTAGATTTTTCTCAACCCATGGAGGAGCACAGAATCTGCCGACTGGAGTTCAGCATGAATCACTTGACCTCCAGTTTCAAGGTTTCACCTGAAAGCACCATCATGTAACTCATCGTTCATCATAGATCGAGGCAGATGATAGGTCTTACCAGTCTGATAAGTCAGATCCTCTATTCTGATATTTTCAAACCTCAAAAGACAGCTGCACCGCTTTTCTAGGTGATAATCCGGTTGAGTATTACAAGAATTCGAGTTTCGTATCTGAATCCTTACATGCTGTATATGTAGCTGTAGTTACTGGAATAGAGACTTATGAACAAGTCAGACTTGCTTAGGGGACTTGGAGTGTGGCATGTTGCTGTATGCTTACACAGGAAGTGAGTGAAGTTAGGCAAACAGCTAACGTTTTTGTGTGGTTACTTTGTAATGGATTTCACTGAAATATTGTTTTCAGAAGGTATGAGTATGATGAGGGTATGGTTAATAAAGTAATCTATCTATCTATCAGAGGGTATGAGTTTACAGGCCATAGAATAAAAAACAGCACCAAATGTGGAGCATTAAAAAGTTTTATTTACATTCTTCTGGTTATTCTACTTACCAAAATTTCTTAGCATACTTTATGTTAAAGCATTAATATGTTCACTGGACTGAGCTTTATGTCAGACACACAGAGAGGGTTTTGGTGTCTACGTTGCCCTCACGTTTGGGTAAAATGACTTCTCTGGATTAGACGAATGTGCCTGCTGAATTTGTCACATGAAAGAAAGGTAAATGTAGAGTCTGAGCTTCCTCTTGTCTGTGTTTCTGGGTCAGGTGAGAAGCCTCATGTGTGCCAAGTCTGCGGCAAGGCCTTCAGCCAGAGCTCCAACCTCATCACCCACAGTCGTAAACACAAGGAGGACCGGCCCTACAGCTGCCCTCGCTGCCTCTACGGCTTCCAGCGCAAAGTGGACCTGAGGCAGCACCAGGAGCAACACTGTGCTCACCGCTGACTCTGCCACAACGAGCCAAAGTCAGCCTCTGGCTTTGTTCAGGATCAGAGAGTGGAAACACATTCAGGAGATAAAACTGCTTGTTACTTTCTTACCATGGAAATCAGCTGAAATAAACTCTTCATCCCAGAGCAATCCTCACCAAGGCATGTGCTTGTGTATATTTATATTTAAGACTTTGCGGACAGCATTTACAAAAATCCTAACCCTTGGACCAAAAGCAGCCAGCCAAAAACACCCAGGAGTCAAATAATATTAAATTATGGCATGTTTTGGCAAGGAGACCCTATCTGGGGTAATTTCACCCTTAAACAATGTGTCTACCTTGGGCCTGATTTTGGCATGGCCAAAATCTGATGGGGTTCCTAAACGAAATACTCAGTAACAGCAGACTAGAGTCCTATATCTTTGTTTACAAGTACTTGTGTATGTTTTCCAGAAACTGCTTGTCTCACTCTCACATAACTTGTCCGTACATATGTAGGCAGAGCTGTGATCATGTGGCGCCAGAGCTGTGAAGTTAAACTGCAAGTGAACTTTCATTTTCCCTCTCAGACTCAGAGAAAGAGAGAATAACATAAACCAGACAGTGCGTAAATGCTAACTTGTGTCATCTCTTTCAGTTTGAGTTTTAGACTCCCGCAGCTTCTGCTCTGCGGATCCACATCAGTGCAGTTAAATACAGAGAAATATGGTGAAAATAATGCCTTTTAAGCAAATGAACAGAGTGAAAGTCTGCACAGAGCCTAATAAATCAGGAAATC
The DNA here is from genome assembly GCF_902150065.1 of Myripristis murdjan. Classification (NCBI taxonomy): domain Eukaryota; kingdom Metazoa; phylum Chordata; class Actinopteri; order Holocentriformes; family Holocentridae; genus Myripristis; species Myripristis murdjan. The sequence goes on from NC_043980.1 coordinate 14,086,076, forward strand.
TTTTTTGTGTCTTTTTTATTTTTGTTGTATTTAACTGAGCTTGGTTTTTAAGGTATTGACATTAAAACATTTCCTTCATGACTTTTGGGAGATACAGAGGTTGTGGGCAGCTTCAGTTTTCCACTTTTGGTTTTGTACATCTCAGCTCTAGCAGCAACATCACTGGAATAGTCTCGACCTGTGGTGACGGTGTCCGCTTCGTCACAGGAGTGGACATTTCCACAGGCTGCTATACCTCCTGCACACACAAACGTGGTATCAAAACAGTCCTGACACCCTGTGCCTTAGGATGCAACAAAATAAAAAATAAAAGGAATCTGTACTCAAGTCCAAATTTCCATCTGGATCGTGCAGTGAAATAAGTCAAGATGTCTGTAGCTGAGCTAAGGCGTCCTTTCCTGTCCCAAACACCCACTGGACTGTGGCTACCTCCATGTGGATTGACATCAACCTGGAAAGATGTTGTTTTATAGAAATGACAAGGACACTGGTATTGGTGGTATTTTTCTTTTTAATTTTATGTATTAATTTATTGGTATGTTGCTAATTTACTCATCCCCTTTGTCCCCATGTTTTTGAAAGACAGTGAGTGGATTTTCTCTTTCATAAATAAATGGACTGCATAATTTTCACAGCATAGCTCATTTGGGGCTGGTCTTTTAAATGTAGCAAGTGTTCCAGTGTTTCAGCTACACAGAGCCTGCCGATCTCATGTCTGGCTATCAGAGGCACTTCCTTAGTGGATGTCGGGCTCTGTCACCTGTAGATGGCGCTGCTGTATATGTTATGATGTTGTTACAGCAGTTCTTGACATAAAACCACTTGCCATTAGAGGTTGAGTTGGTGTCGACTTACAGAGCGCTATTACTGTCTGATCTATATTTCTGTAATGAATAAAATAGATAGGTATGTTAAATGCACACAGCAATAAATCCAATTTGTACAGTAATCTTAAGTTCTGTTGTGTTTCCTCTTAGAACTTAATGTTTTATGGTGAGCTTCACCTAATATATTTTTAAATAAAGCTGTCCCGGTGCAGGTTTTTGATGGCTGATACTGATATTTTATTGCAGTATTCTATAGTTTTAAATTTGCACATTATTACAGCATAGAGTTTTCATCTCTGCCAGAATTTGATTTTTTTTTTTTTTTTTTTTTTTTTTTTTGAAAGCTGGAAAAGATTGTAAACCAACATTTAGGACATGGGACGTCCTTGCTGCTCTGTGTGGCTCGGTTGCGACCTCCTGCTGCTTCTGTTGTCTCATTGTCTGCTGGTGTGTTTTCTTTTGCATTAAGACTGTATTTGTAATTTGCTCACTGGGTCGGCACCTGTTGCACACCTGTCTGGCCATGAAAGGAGTCTCCTCTCTCTATGGTCCTTCTCATGTTTTTTTCCCATTTGGTGGAGCTTTTTTCTTGATCGCTATGAGGATTAAGTCAGAAGGTGTTTATTGTAAACTTGTGGGCGTGTAAAGCCCTGTGAGACTCTAAAGAGTGATAATGAGCTCTACATAAACCTGAACTTGAACTTGAACTTATTACTGGCCTATAAAGCACTAAATGCTCTCAGGCCTAAACACATCTCTGACGTACTTTATGACTGACTTACATTACGAAACATCCAGACCCCTCAGGTCATCCGGAACTCGTTTGCTCAGTGTTCCCAGGATCAAAACCGAGCAAGATGAAGCAGCGTTTACTTTCTGTGCTCCTCACCTGTGGAACAAGCTTCCCGAATACCTGAAGTCCTCTAAAACTGTCAGCTCATTTAAATCAGGCCAAAAAAAAAAAAAGGTTGTTTACTGCAACTTTCACATAGATTAGAATTGCTGCTTATGTTTTTCTATGCCTCTGTAAAGCATTTTGAATTGTCTTGTGTCTAAATGGTGCTATATAAATCAACTTACCTTGCCTTGCCCAGCCTAGAGATCTATTAACGATGTGTGTGATAATCACTCCTTACTTTCAGTCTGGAATTACTAATTACATTTGCTCTAAATGCAAACCAACTGCACAGATCTTTGCTCTCCACTAGAGATTCATGTGGTTTTATAAATACACAAACCTTGCGAGACAGAATGTTGATATAATATTTGACTTAATATATGCTAAATATCTCTGACATAATTTACCCAAATATAAAAACATCAGTTTTAATTTGTCAACATTACAACTGGAATGTGTTTGATGCCCATGTCCTCGCTCCTGTGTAGTTTTCTTATTGATTTTCAAGTGGTACTGTTGGCTTTCATATTTACATAGCCTACTTTGACTAATGCAATTGGCAGACCTGCTCTCGTTCTTCTTGCTTTTGCACATTTGACCGTGTTTGCACTGAAGTGCTCTGCCAGTCACTACCATCCTACGTGCACTTTTCTTCGTCATGCCTGCTTGCTTTACGTGAATTTATAAACATGTTTGTCAGGCATGTCTTTGCTGGTATTGATTTTCGCATGGTGCTGTATGCTTTTAAATTGTGCTCATGGTATCTTCTTGCACTCTCAATTGTCCTCCAGTATAACACTACACACCTCAATTCTGTAGCAGTTCAGTTTTCCCTCCCAAACTGCACTGATTTTACACAAAAATCTGAACTTTCACCTTCACTCTGTCTGGAATGTCCTAAATTCTTACAGCAAGAAGAAATCACCACCTGTATAAATCACTGTATAGTAAAATAGAGCCCAGAGTAGGCAAACACAGATATTGACATTTGACTATGTAAGCATGTTCTTCTCACATTAAAAGCCCTGACTAACCTTGCTTATATTACCTCCTGGAAACTTCCGCCCCCACAGCCTGTCTGTAATCCTCCACCATCTCACCTCCATGGGTGCCAGGGCGTTTACTCAAAATGCACCCAAAAATCCCTCCCTCAGATCTTCCTTCAGCTGGACATTATGGCATAATTTAAATCCCACCTCAAGACCCACTGGTTTAGACTGGCATATTCACTTTAACCATTTCTCCCCAACTGTTGATTTTTGCCCTTAATCTTGATTTATTTTATTAATTTATTGGTGGCAGGAAATGTTTAGCAATTTAATGAGGACAGCTTGTTTGTTTTGTGAATTTAATATTTCCAGGTGGTCAATTTTGCCTAAAATAATAATTTTAAAAAAGTTATAAAATACAAAGATTTGTCTCTTGTGCCCCAGCAGTGGCACTGTAACTGCTGATGAACACATATCAGTGCAGGACTCAGTGCAATTCAACAAGACAATTATTAGAAACAGTCGCATTTATTCCAGTTTGTTTGTCTCCTTCATTCTTCTGTCTTTGCTGAGGCAGTTTCCTGTCAAATCAAGAGGAGAGACAAGATGAATTTGAAATCTGTCAATAAGGGAGAATCACATTAAGATCTTTCCAATGGGCTGGCTTTCTCAAAAGCGCTTTATGTTTAAGCTAACCTCTCTGTCCCACTGACCTCACTAGAAAAAAGTAATTCTTAACTCCCATTGGGAAGCCGATCAGTCTCTGACCATTAGCTTTTACATTCACATATCCCTGATCTTAACAGCTACTACAAGCAGAAATTGGGTGGTTAATACAAAATGGTGAAGATCATAAGGCAAATAAACACCAACATAAATACATTAACACATTACTTAATGTTTTCCCCTGAAAGACCTTACTATCATATACTGATCACTTTAGTGGTAAATAGGTGGTTTACCCTCCATGACTTCCTGGTGATCTTTGTACCTTTGACTCCCACTGGAGGTAAGGCTCAGTCCTAAGGTCTTTTCAGGAAACCCAAACATTGATGAACTCTACGCTGTCTGGCCGAGCACCAAGTAAAGTTTTTCAAAGTTGCCACAGTTTGACACTGAGTCAGGTTAATTCTTCAGTGTGAAAGATGTGGATTTGAATTAATACGCTGGAGCAGATCCAGCCCTGACCAGTGAATCCAAATTGAGACAATCAAAGCAATCAGGGAGCCCTATCACACACTGAAACCCAAAGGAATCACAGCCGCCATTGGTGTTTATCCAACACTGAATGGCTATCAATGATCAATGAGAACCTAAAACAAGCAGGAAGTCCTATCGTACCCTGAAGTGCTCCCAGCTGCTGATTTCTGAATAGAGGGCGTCTCCGGGGCAGAGAGTGTAGTTCACCACTTGTCTGTGTCCGAGGAAGGTGAAGTTGGCAGCCAGTCTTCCTCCATCCACCGCGCACTGGACCAGACGGTGGCGCAACAGACCCATGGCATGGCGGGATGGTAAGTTGGATGAGTAGTTACCAATGATTGACACGCCGAACCCCTTGGAGTTGTGCCCCCTGGTGTGTGTGCCGAGGTGGTTCCACCCTCTGCCCTCGTAGACATAGCCATCAGAGCCTACCACAAAGCTGAGGGCAGCACACAGTTAAGGATTAGAGTGTAAACTGACATGTGAAACTGTCCTGTGAAACACCATTTGCATTCATTTGGAGAGTGATGTTTAAGGCACACGATGCGAAATCGTCAAGGATCCACTAAAGCGAAGAATCAACCGACAAAAAAGTGCAATAAGAACATAATATGATGGTTGACTCTACACGATTTTCATTGAGTCTCTGACGGATTATGTGCTTATTCCATGTTTCTGTCTTATTTTAATCCTCAGTCATTTTTTATAGTGTGCCTTTATTTTGCAGAGATCTATAAATAAAGTGCCAAGATCTTTACAGCTAATCCATTTTGATGTCAAGCCCATTTAAAAAACATTTGCTTATGATTAGTGTTATTAAGGATGCATGTAAAACACTGGCCCTCTGACAATTATTTCTACATTATTTGTGAAAACATTATACATTACATTATGCATTATACATACTGGCATGCTAGCCAAGGTACAGCGCCTGAATTGCATTCTGCTATATTTGGTTGAACCCAACAAGACCTGCTTACCTGTATCCAATGTCATTCCAGTCGCGGTCTTCCTGGTGGAAGCGCTGCATGGCCCTCATGTCTCTAGAGCATTGTGGAAAGGACAAACAGGGCGAAGATGGCTCATAGGTGTGGTGGATGTACACAAAGTGGAGTGGCAGGGACAGTGGGAGGGGTGTGCCACGGTAGGCTTGGGCCCCCCACTGACACCGAGAGATGATTGCAGGGCAGTCTGAGGAGAGGAGGAGAGATGATGATGATCATTTATTTTCACCTGAGTATGGAGTTTTGTGCACATACCAACACCAGCTCACAGCACAGGATGAACCATTTCTCAAACCTTGTTCAAGCTTGTCATGAAATCGATCCAAGCCCAAGTTTCCAAGACTCTAGAGATTCTCATCAGAACCATACTTAATGCCAGTGTCTCCATGAAGGAGTTGCGTGATTATTGTAAACAGGACTTTTTTTTAACTCTCCCAAGTGTGAGCTATGGGGTTTTCGATCATTTCACAGCTCACCCCAGTACTTGTGGACAAACGCCTGCCATCCATCCTTCACTGCCTTCTCCACTCCATGGTCCTGAGCAATCCATTCTGTCTTCTCCAACTTCCAGACCAGTTCTAGTGTCTCCATCACCAGCCTGTCAGGATGAAGGGGCTCCAGTATGGATCTTGAGATCTCCCTTCGCCTTGGGCTAACATGCCTAGTTACAGCATCAAGGCCCTGTCCCTCATGCAGGACATAACTATAGTAACTTTTCAAAATCTGACTGAGAGGTTGCGGTTGTTCAGATGCAGAGAGATTGCTGATGTCATTTCCCAATATAGCTCCATCCATGCCCCCATTGATTAGAGAATCTGTGGCAAGAGTGGGTGGCCAAGACAGCTTGTAGACCTTTGGCTGGTCCACATTGTCCCAGCAGCCTTTTGGCCCAAGGCGATGAGACGGAGGGAAATCCTGGAGACTGAGGAAGGACAGGCCCAGACTTCTGAGTAATGTGAGCGGGAACAACCCATCAGCTGGTGTCATCTCCATCTTGGCTTTCAGCCCCACCTCGATACCCAGCAGCAGAGGCATCAGGGCTACCGTGGTGCCATCTGGCACTAGGACAACCCCTCGTTCTTCTCCGTGATCTGTCACAATATGGTGGATGGCTTTGTCAAAAAAGCTAAAGGACGAGGCATTTAGCACAGCTGTCTCTAGGACCTCAGCGTCACTCAGGTTATTTGAGGCACCCAGGTAATGTATGGTTAGTGCATCGTCATGGCCGGCGGTCCTCCGCAGGGCCCTGACCAGCGCCAGCGGGGGCAGGCCGGGGTTGGAGCCTTCAACCTGCTCTACGGCACTGATGAAGCTGACCATGTTACGCAGGTGGAGACCTGACAGCAAGGCAAATACAGAAAAATAAAGAGAGAATAGCATTTTAATGAATAAATTAATAAGCAAGCAAATGATTGAATGAATGAATGCATTCCATGGTTACTTAAAGTGAGACAAATGCTATGACAGATACTGAAAAATGTGCCTTAGTACAAAAAGAGGGTAATCATTCTACAAGCTTGGTGAGATTTAAATTAGACCACAAATAAAAGAGAATAATTGTATAATAAGATGATGGGTTATATAGAAAGCATTCACAAGTAATACTGCCAGGATACCAAAACATTTTCAGCCTATGTTGGCAAATCCTGTTGACCTGGGGCTGAATAAAATAACTTCAGACTATAAATTTTACAAATTAGAATGAGCTGAATTTACCTGTCGGTCTGCTGTAGACGGCGCAGTGGGACACAGCCAGGACAAGGAAGAATGAAGGTCCAAGCCAAGTCATGTTGAGTCCCCTAAATTTTGCCTTTAAAGAAACCCCCTCACTGTAAAATAAATTAAACTAAGCACCCGCAGTGTGGCTTTCTCCCACCTGAGTGATCAGATGCCGGTGCAAAGTAACGCACGAAGGAACTTACTATAAATCACAACATGCAACCTTTTCCAAAAATTATATTGAATAGTGCAAGTTTTGCTCCTCACAACAACTTTAAAGATTAGCTGTGTGGGTGTATTTGTGTGATTGCGGTATTGTGTCCCAATAGGGGAGGGTACTCTTTGTACACTGGTGACTCCAAATATTGATTAGCCCTAAGTTAAAGTGTATCATGGAGGAAAACAAAGTCTAGGCCTGTTAGATAAGTTTATGTACTGGTTACAAAAAAAAAAAAAAAAAAAAAAAGTATTTTGCAGGAGTATATTGGTTTGTATCTCTCTTAATCCATATTTGATCATGTATACCACCTTCTACAGCCTTTTTCATATTTCATTAAGTAGAAATAACTGAAGTGAAGGCTATAGCAGCTACAGTTAATGTTTAGCAGCTCATGTGACTGCTGAGTTCACGAGCAGGTAAACATACTGTATGTCTCTGCGCTTACTGCTAGGAAATGAGGTCAGATGCAAAAAAAAAAAAAAAAAAAAAAAAAATCCTTTGGCAATAGTACTTAGAGACACTCTGCCTGACCTGCTGGCCCAGTCACCTAGGTAAACACTTCATATTTGTACACAGGGCCACCTACGTTGCTGACAGTGCTGGTTTCAGAAGTCAGGCAGAAAAAATACAAGATCTTGACCTTGCATGCTAATTTGGAGACAGCATTGAAGAACCTAATCATCTAGTGAACTAGTGGCCATACAATGGTCAACTGGGAGGTCACAGTTTAAAAAAAAAAAAAAAAAAGGGTTATATTTTGGGAAATGTATTAATTTTTGCTTGTCCTTTAGAAGACATGTTAACTATGAATATATCATGTTATGTTATGCTATACGTATATGTCATTAATTATGTAATTTATTTCAGCCTGCAACTGATGGTTAACATTTTTCCACAAGGTGAAAATATGGGCAAAGTGAATCAAGGACAATCACTAAAATCTTGGGAGAGCCATGTCATGTGACTACGTGACGTTTACACCCGGAACAGGAAGTAATCAAAGTGACAACAACAGCACTGGTAGGTGAAAATGAACTCTGTTTTACATTTCAGCTTGTGCCTACACATACTGACTAAAACGCACAAAAAATTCGGCGCATTTATACACAAATTCATCTTTGTACAATCATCTCATTGTTATTATGTACAACATGCAGCAGCTACACGCCCCAGCAGTGTTAGCTTGTTAGCTTGAAACACACAACATTACTGTGCCTCCTCGGTCCTGAGCCTGAATGACACACTGCCGTCTTTCCTCTCTTTATTTAACGTAGATCAAAAATGGAGACTCGCTTCACCAGAGGCAAGTCGGCTATTTTGGAGCGGCCCCTCACCCGACCCAAGACCGAGGTGAGTGTGAGCGCCTTCGCCCTGCTCTTCTCCGAGATGGTGCAGTACTGCCAGAGCCGGGTGTACTCCGTGTCCGAGCTGCAGGCCCGCCTGGCGGACATGGGCCAGGCGGTGGGAGCCAGCCTGCTGGACGTGCTGGTCCTCAGAGAGAAGAACGGCAAGCGGGAAACCAAAGTGCTCAACATACTGCTGTTCATCAAGGTGAGCATCTAGTGTGTGTGTGTGTGTGTGTGTGTGTGTGTGTGTGTGTGTCACATATCTGGGATGGGGAGGGAGTCATCACTGGCTGTCACAATTAGCATTGAGTCCAAGCAAAATTTCCATTTGTGGATCAAGTATGCACTGACATTCAATTTCCAATGCCATTCACACTTATAATGGCAGCGATGCACTAATATCACTTTTTCAATGCTGATATCATTATTGAATATAAGTACAAGTTATGTGTGGGCCCATACTGTTGTACTGATCTGATCCATTACTTTCACAGAACAGTATACACCGATGAGCCATAACATCATGACCACTTGTACAGTCTAATGCAGTTCAGTGCAGCAGCTCTGCAATGAATTCTACCTTTTAGTAAAGTTTATAAGGTTCAGTTTTGGTTGACATTGTATTTGTTTGGAGAATGTGTTAATTTAATTCCATGTTCATTATCGAGGTTGTAGTTTGCAGGGGTCTTGTACTGGACTACATTATATTGAGAGGTGTTTCTAATTTTTTGTCCTTCCCGTTTATATACAATGATGGGGACAGAATAGTGGAAACAGTTCTCAGTAAAATGCAGTCCAGTACAACAGCAGCACTAACTATGAGCTCAATGCCAAACATAGAACTGAATGAACACCTCTATTACTGTGACAAAAAGAAAACCTGAGCATTACAGGCATCAGAAGAGTAAACTTAATGGCAGAACAGTTGTATTGGATTGTATTAGATTGTACAGGTGGTCATAATGTTATGGCTGATTGGTGCAGTCTGGACTAAATAATTTATATAAAGTCCTTTACCCTTCCTTCAAATATCATGGTATGATATTCCTTACCAAATTCATTGATATTATAACAAGTGTTGTTAGGATGACTATATGTGCTCTCATAAGACATTTACACGCAAGAGATTTTTGATAAACAGTCATTATTTGTGTGGACATGATGACCAAGCAGGAAGAGGCAACAGCTAGAATATAGTCTGATAAGTTCAGAAAATTGCATCCTTTGACTGTATTACAGGTGTTTAAACCAGAAGACGACAATAAAGCTATATCACAAGATTACGATATCTAGTCTGGTATCATGATATCTGTGTATTGCACAGTCCCATGTTGCAAATGCGCTTTGTTGCATTTTGTTGTGGCATTGTTGTGCCCCACTTTCCAGGTAGTTCTGTACAATCATCCCATCAGTGACAGTGAATCAAACATTTTTTTTAAACACTGAGGTTTGTTTTAAATTGTAAAATTGTGTCCTTTATTCTCATGTTGGTTGCCCTGCATTGTCTACACAGAGACTGCACTGGTAAAACAGCTTTTAGATTCTGAGCCCCTTTCAACTGAAACTGCTTCAAAATAAAATGAAACTGGAGGACCTTGTTACTCTGGGTGATTTTAAGGCCCTTATAAAGGAATTAGAAGCAGGCTCTATTGATTTCAATGTTAAAGTTTTTTCTTAAAGTTTGTGACCGAACTGTAAATCTGTTTTAAAATTAGATTTTTTTTTTTCTCATGTTTTGTTAGCACGGTCTGTTGGTAACCTTTGTGTTTTATCTGTGTGCTGCTTGAAAAAGAGACTTTTAAACTCAATGGGTCTTCACCGGGTTAAATAAAGGTTTGATTTTAAAAATAGATAAATAAATAAAATAAAAACATGCAGATTTATAGCCCTACAGTGTATGAGATAGTTTATATAGTTCTATCCAAATACATTTGAGCCACATGATCCTTGCATAGAGCTTTGGATGCAATTTGCAGCAGCGTAAACACAAAGTGATCCCAGCATCAGCCCTTTGCGTTTTGTCTTGCAGGTGTCGGTGTGGAGAGCCCTGTTTGGCAAGGAGGCAGACAAGCTGGAGCAGGCCAACGACGACGACAAGACCTACTACATCATCGAGAAGGAGCCCCTCGTCAACTCTTACATTTCTGTACCCAAGGAGAACAGCACCCTGAACTGTGCGGCCTTCACCGGGGGGATCGTGGAGGCCATCCTGACCCACAGCGGGTTCCCTGCCAAAGTCACCGTCCACTGGCACAAGGGCACCACGCTAATGATCAAGTTTGATGAGGCTGTGATCGCCAGAGACAAGGCGCTGGAGGGCAGATAGAGAAGGGAGAGAGGCGAGCAGAGACGAGGGGTTGAGAGAGACAGATGGCGTGTGTGAATTGCGTTGTAAATTGACTGTCGAAACAGAGGCTCTTATGTAAAGGGAATATTGGACATTGAACAGTGTTTGCAAGAATGTCGGACTTTAAATTCATTAGAGAGAGAGGAAAATTGACCAAGGAGGGTCACAGTGATATTTTGTGTCTGTTACACATCCAGTACTTACTGATTCAGCACTTTCATTGCAGTGGAAAGTAGGATTTGCCAAAGCTGATTCATAAAGCAAACAACATCGGCTTAACGTGTCTGTTTCTTTATGCAAACGAATAGTTCCAAGTTTTGCATGATCTCTTTCAGTTGCAAAGAGCAACTCAATTTAAACAAAAAAAAAGAAAGAAAAGAAGTGTTGTTATGATGGAAACTGAGTGATGCATAATGGCCAGGCATTATTCCTGAGGTGAAAATCAGGAAATTGTTTGCTTTAGGGCATATAAAGATGATATAATTTCCATACCAAATAACCCATGGAAACTCTTGCAGTTCCCCATACTGCTGTGCAAATAAAATATCTGAAAGTACGGGAAGCCCGATGGGATTGAATGTTTCTCAGTTCACCATTAGATTTGCCTCTCTACTTGTTTGTGTTATGGAGCCACCACATTTTGTGCAGGAGGGATGTATTTGAAGGTGTGGCAGCTTCTTGTGTAAAACATCTTGCCTACATAAATTGTTTTTGTGGATTTGTGCCATTTTAATGTTTTTATTTTGCTTTGATGACATGGAAATAAACTTATGAAATAATGTCTTCTCAATTTGAACACTTGAAAAGGTGGCGAGTGAAATATTACACCAGAACACAGCAGAATCTGCTCTCCATGCTTTGCTGTTGCTGAAGTTGGAGGCAGTTGTGAGAAAAAGATCACTGTTGCAGATACTGATAAAGACAGAAAGTTAATTTGGCCTGAATCAAACTAACAAACCCAAAATAATTTTTGTACCCACCCTAAAAATGTACGATGGTGATGAGCGGTGTAGAAAAAAACCCCACTATGTTTCAGATCTGACTGTGCAGGGGTGGTTGCTATAGTAACATATAGTGTTATGTATGGCTTTAAATCCAGAGTATCATCTGGAAGATTTTTCTTTTCCTCATGTCATTTCTAGGTCAGTGTCATTCTGTTGATGATAACTTCCTGGAGACTTTCATGTACACAGTTAGGAACTGTTAGGAAGCCCACTGACATTTCCATGACAACTACTACAATTGAAAAATGATGAAAACAATGTCAGCAGAGGCAAAACAAACAAACAAACAAACAAAAAAAATGCAAATTTCAGCATGTAGGACAGTTTCCCTTGTCATTACTTCATCTTGCTATTTTACAGGCTTGATATAGAGCAAACTCAGAAAGCTGTTGTTTGGTTGAGAAAATTTAGTTGGAAAATATTTAATAACTTGCACACTAGAACAAAACATTTCTTACAGATGATTAAGACACAACATATTGAAATATGCCGTCCATTTCTACACTACACACTCAATACAGCTCATTTATTTTTGCTCTTTATTTCACATGTGTTAGGAGTGTCTGAATACATTAGGCTACATCACAAGAGGCGACTAAAAATATGGATAGGATGCCAAAGTCCAGAATAATAGCTGGCGGTAGAGCATCTTCTCTTTAATAATTTCATTGGTTGTGACCCACCAATAAATTGAACGCCAACAGAAGAAGAAGAATAGCTCCAGGTGTTTCTTTTCTTTTTTTTTTCTTTTTTTTTTTTGGTCTGCCAAACTACTGTTGCCTCCTCCAGTCCGATAGGTGGCGGTAGTGCACCTGTGAGCTGTTTGCCAGCCGCCAGTCAAACCAAAAGCGGAGGAACAAGAGTCCAGGAAACGGGCGACTTGTTGTCTCGTCTGAGGAGCAGTCGGCTCTTGTGGGGCTTGTTTTTGCTGTCACATTTATGGAAACGGTACTCTAAATTTTATGTCATTCACTTATTTATTGTTTTTTTTAAACATTCAGCTTCATGGCAGAGACCGCCGGCACCCAGCGCGCCTCAGGTAAAGTTGACAACATTTGGATATTGTGCTTAACTTGTTTCCCTTTGGTGTTTGAAAGATAACTTTTTGCTCGTTAATACACCGTTTCGTAAACAATTTCAAGTGTTAAACTGACTTAAAGCTATTATTGTGTCTTTAAAAAAAAAATCTGGGACATCTTATATGTAACATTGCACAATTCAGTCTTCATCTATTATTGTCTTTGTGCGCTGTCATCATCCCGGCAGCAGAAGTTAACATTAGTCATCATCGCCAAGTGCTTTCTTTTCCACATCCCAACACCAAGCTGTCATCATAACCAGCCACTATTTAACACTATGTGCCCTACCTCTTCTCCCCCCTTTCCTGAGAAGTTATGTGGTAATAATACACAGATGCCAGCACTTTCTTGGCAGTGATGTGGTGGATAGTGTTAAAACTGTATGGTCATCAGGCAAAATAACCATCAATATAACAAGAAATCAGATGGTGCTGCACAAAATTTAAATATTACACTGTGACTTTACACCTGAAATATCTCCCCAGTATCACAATATCAGGTTAATGCTTTTTATTGTGGTGTATAATGTATGTTTATCGTCTTAAAGCTTCTGGAGACCCATAAAAAGAATGGGTAAATTGAATTGCCCAAACAAAAAATATGGTTAAAGTGAGTTTAGATGGGTTTACACTTCACTATACGCCTGCTTTTATGTATGGAAGCTATTGGCTGTTGCTTCATGGACAATAGAAAAGAATAGAATAGGATGCACCTCTTAGATCCAGTTGACTGGCTTGTATTAGTGCTGTTGGAGGAACTTTGCCATCACACCTCTGTGCAAAGTGCATGCCCTGATTTTGCTTGTGCGTGACTCCCTCCAGAAAATGTACTGAGTCAAGTAGATCTGAAGGGTCTGGCTCTTTGGCCCCCGACACTGTTTCTTAAGCTGCTTTCACGCACCGTCAAGTCTGCAGTGTGTTGTAGGACCGACGATGTGGGATGGTCCACAGGGCAGCTGCAGTGAGCACAGCTTTGATCTTCAGACAGATGGATTTTAACATTTGTTTCCCACACTCTCGTGCATTTTGTTGGTTTGTTTTATGCATGGTGTCATATGAATCATGCACATGAATTAGGGGCTGTTTTACATGTCCTAAACACACTCCCCTCAGGATCTCTGGCATAAGGATCATATGTGGGAAAAGCTTGCAATGTCAATAATAACATAATAAACAAGTAGCACTTCCATCAAGGCTTATTCTGATATACGATAATATCAAATATCGGGATATTTGTTGCAAAATGCGAGATTTTCTGCCATATTAGCATGACATGACAGTTTTGATAAATATGTAATTCATAGACAGTTTTCATTTAGAGTAAAATAAAGATTTTTTTTTTTAAATGTTGGTGTGATTATATGGTTGGGTGAATTTTCTCCCCCAGCCCATACCCCTGATAATATTATAATATTAAATTTTGGATATTGCCCAGCCCACACCTGCGTCCAGTGTGTAATAACCCACAACTTGAATGCTATCAGCACAAGATCCTTTTATAGTTTGAGATGTTTCCCTGACTCTGTTGTAAGTGCAGGTTATTGGGACTGTATGTGGGTGGCCTCTTGCTGCAGACTGCCATGCCAGATCCAGCCGGCGATACGAAGTTGTTGACAGCTTTTCAGTAACAGCAGTGATTTTGATTGACAGACGGATAGCAGCGTCTACCCAAGTCAGGGTCTGTGCCGTGGCTTTGTGGACCGCCCTGAACCGGAAGGGCCAGATATTTCGAGAGATTTACTCAGTGAGTGACTCTATCTCATAGTGTCAAACTCAGTGGCACGAAAAAAAAAAACAAAAAAAAACGCCCGCACCCACTCTTGTTTGCTATCAGCCGTGACAATCAACGCACTCCTCTGATCAAAGATCTGATGGTGGCTCGGCTGGGCTTTACACCCATTGTCAACACGAAATGTTAAGTGGTTGGATTCTTTCGTCTGTTTTTCATTCTTCTCACCTGTTGTTTCTTTCATTGTTGTTTTTCAAGAGGGAGACAGAGGCACGCAACCACTGTCAAGGCCAGGCCGCACCGCGCTGTCTGCTCGGCCCAGAGCTGGTTTAATTAAAATGCAGTCAGCTCGTACAATCCTGTCACTCATGTGATCCCAGCAGCTACAAAATCTCACTGGTCAGCAGATGGTGTTTGTTGTGATAGGAAGCGGTTCTCATGATTTTGGGCTCGGTTACCATAAAAACTCAGGTTAATGCTTCCCAAACCAAGTCATGTACACACAATCAGATTTCAGAAGGACTTTGCATTTTAAAAAGGCTTTAAAAATCTAAAAAGCTACAAGAATCTGGAGTTGTGCTAACTCTCACCAAAGGTATCAATTTGAGCAACAATCACTGCCTTTCTCTTTATTTTTTTTTTTCTTTTTGTCTCTGTTGGCTGTGTAAGCACATCAGGTGGTGGTTCTATGTTTTTATACTTCTGCGTTCCTCTGAACTTTCATCCTGCTTACTGACACTGCTGACCAACATTGTAAAACAATGGTAATTTCTTGTTTCACTTCCCGTTTCCTCTGGTTACCTCTGCCCGCCTGCGTGTTTGTATTCTGCTGAGTTATTGTCTGTGGAGTTTGGAACCATCCTGACTTTTATCTGACAGTGCACGTGCCAGCACGAGCTCTGTAGTCGCTCTAAAATGAGATTCCCATGGCTGAAAAACACACAACAGCAGTAAACACATCATGCCCTAAAACCATAAATTCCTTTACTGAAATCAAAACTAAACTTGTGTGTTTAGTGCCAGGCCAGCCAGGCATTTCCTGGATGTAAAGTGATTGAGCAAACTCAGTGACTCCATTCATCATCGCTTTTTTTGTGGTGTAGGCTTGTCTTGCAAATTACAAACATGTGACCAGTGCTTAGAATGATTAGCCTACATTGTGATTTGTGTTTTCCCATGAGATGTGGTGACTTTCTGTGAGGTCTTGGCACACTGGCCAGCATTGTTTTCAACCATTAATAATCAGCTCTGTCGTCTGACCTAGTCAAAAGCCTTGCTTTGAACACAGAGGAATTGGCCGAGGTGACCCGAGCTGAGAAATCCACGAAGTGAAATCTGCCTTCCTGCCTGTTTCTTGCTCTTTGTTTCCTGCTCTCTCTCTCTCTCGCTCTCACTCTATGTCTCTCACTCTCTCTCTTCCCTATCATTCTTCTCCTATTCAGTTCATTATTACATTTCAGAATTTTTTTTTTTTTCTTTTTTTGTGCTTTGTTTAAATCTATAATGACCTCCTAAAACGGAGCTGGACAGGGATATTGTTTTTGCCACATTCTGTTTGTCTTTAAAGGTTATGGGGGATTTGCATGAAAGGTTGGTCACTTTTGTGAATTGGTGAATAACTTTTGCTGAATGTTCAACACATGGCACTGGCTTATCTTGACAGTAGCATAGTGTGAGCGGAGGTAATGCGCTCTGCTGAGTGCTTTTATGTTTTAAATTATATCAGTGAGAGTGAGCAGTCCACAACATGCAGGGGTGCATTCTGTAAAAAACTTAGAAAGTTAACATTTTGAGTAGTTTTACTCGGGGATTCACCTGAGAGATGCAAATGAAAGGACCGTAATTATTTACCTTACAGTACAACCTGGCCAAATTCAATTTCAAATTTGATATAGTAACGTCAGAAAGTCTTAATGCTATTTCAGATACCCTTCGCCCTACTAGAGAACCAAATAAAAGGTAAATAAATAAATGAAATAAAATAAAATAATCTGTTAGCTATCCACTACTAAGCCCACAGAATGTAGTGGGTGTGTTCCCTGCGCCCTCGTACAAGTTCAGCTGAATTTCTGGTGTCGACAAACCCAGTCAGGCCAGACCTTTTGATACCTAACCATCCCAGGAATCCGCCTCTCTATCCTGCAGCCATCTGCCCCACTGGTGTCAGCGTTAGGTTACCAGAGCTGTCAGGCATAGCTTCACGCCAATCATCCACAGCAAAATCAGGCTCCTGTGTCTAAATAAGGGAGATGCAGTCCACATAATTTGGACTGCAAAATAGGAAAGCGTGACTCCTCTTAAAACATTAGAAACAAGTGATCTTTGGGAAAAAAAGAAATCACTGCGACTGTAAATTGGAGAGCTGTGTGTATTCATAGTGTGACACAGTCGCGGTTGTGTCCTTTTTAGATTATATTTATTATTCATACTCACAGCGGTTTGGCTCGACTGTGTCACTGGAAGGGCGTTGGTTGTTCAGAAAAATTTCAAGCAGACTTTTGTGACGTCTTGCAGGCTTTTTAAAATGCACAGTTGAAACAGGCAGGCTCTACTCCGAAGGCCGGTGACGACCAGATGTTGATGGATAAGAATGTGGAGGCAGAAGAACAAGAACAGAGGCTGACACTTAGCGTTTGAGGGGAAAGAGTGAAGCGAAGGTCAGAGCCGGTGTAGCACAAAGAAAGGGTGTCGGAGGGAGACGCAGTGAAAGCTGAAGTCAGGCTGTCAGACTCAGACACACGTGCAGCGCTGACAGGTTGGAGAGCAGCATCAGCAGTTCAGTCTATTAGCTACTGTGTTAGCTCTGAACCAAGGAACGTGTGTGTGTGTGTGTGTGTGTTTTAAAGGAATACAATGCATTTTAGGGAGATTGGCCTGTCATTTAGCCTTCTTAATTTTAACTAGCGTTCTTCTTTTGTGATGCCAGAAAGCCATAGATAGATAGATAGATTGATCGACTGATACTTTATTCATCCCAAAGGAAATTCACATTTTCCAGCAGTATCCAACAGATTAAAAAATGACATCAGAGGACTAAGTATACACGTCACTGCATTGTGTAACCGAACGAGACAACAAAACCTCTTGAATCTAGGTTAATTAATGAGAACATGGATACCAAAATTGTCCCAGTTGCACCTTTTATTTAAGAGCTCCTTGCTAACCCTTAAGCATACACTATGCTGAGTGACAGTAGGCAACTAGCATCTGAAAAGTGAGAAAATGAGAACTAGTCGTAAGTTTAAAATTGGATAGTTGCTGTAAAAAGTAGAAATATGCACCAACAGGGTCCACTTTAGGAAGTGAAGGTGGTGGGTGATGGGAGACGGATGGAAATCACCGCCCAGTGGATGAGTACATGTCTGATCATCTGAGATATCTAAAAACCTGGCTATATTAGCTCTATAAAATGTTTTATATGTCTATTAAAATTTACTGGCCATCCAAAGATATAAATTACTGTAATTAGAGCTTGACTGGTACGTCGGCAGTCGACTGGTACTAACAGCGCTGATGTGTATTTAGGTATTTATTTATTCTTTATTTTCTCAGTATTCACGTCTAGAAGAGGTTGACAGTGTATAATGTTTAATATTCTTTAGTAAAGTTATTGGTTAAAGAAAGCAGCTGTCTTAGCACATTTGCATAGTCATGTCAGTGCAAAATCGACTTTCATACCAGCTTAAGAATTCACTATATCGGCTGCCATATCGGTAACTGGTGAAGTTTTCCCCTCTAAAATCAGTATCGGTATCACTCTGAAAAATCCCATTTTGGCTGGGCACTTACTATAATAATTACTTTTTTTTTATTGGTAAAAGGTCAGTCTTAACTGGAAAATGTTAGTTGCCTACTTACTTATGTTGCCCAGGGCTCACTTTGGAAAATGTTAGTCGGTGTATTCCCTCATGAGTTTCAGAGCTAAATTAGGTTTGATGGTTATGGAGGCGATGGCGGTTGTCAGAGGGTGGAGTAAAGTTTTGACACTCTTACCACAATGACTGGACTTAAGACCAGCTCTTAAAACATCAATTCATGTGATTCATGTTTTCCTTCTAAACCAGGGTTTTATTGTTGAGTCACAACAGCTGAACCGGTCCCTGCAGTGAGAGCTCTCGGGTCCTGAGGCTGCCCTTCAGGTGCTGAGCCATGTTGTTGTCGTCGATTCGGACACTTGCTGTTCGGTCGACATTTTCTTGACTGTCTTCAGTGTATCGGCCTTGTGACTAGGCCTTGTTTGTTCATGTCAAACATAATGACAGAATGAAAAAGCAACACGTATTTGCAGTCACAATGGTGGTTTTTGACTAACAGTGCTGACATGAAGCAGGCAATGCTGTGGGGAAAAATTAAAAAAAAAAAATAAAAATAATCAAGGGTCACATGAATGTTTCAGCAGAGAACTTGATCTAGAAACAGACATTTGTTTTTTCAAAGGTGAACCAGGATGCCCCAAAGCTCTAGGTACACACTTGAAAGATGCCCTGACATGTGCTTTGCTCTGCAAGTTGTTTTGAAGCCTCAAATACATTTTCACCTCATCACCAGAAACTGAATGGGAGCTTGTTTACTTGTGGAATGTTTTCATGCTCGTCTGTGTGCTCAGCTTGAGACTTTTATCTTGGATTTGACACTCTTTGATATGCTTTGTATATCAAGTGTTGGGTGTGTGTTTGAGTGGGAGTACTTATCAAGCATTGATGAAGTACTTTTTATCACTCTGAATGAGATGAGGGCTTTGAAACATCAGCACTTCAAATCTGGGTTGTCTGCTGCACACAGACGCTGACCTCACTCTCTTACAGATAAAAAAATGTCATGAGAATTATTCAGGAAATGTTCTGCTCTTTAATTTGACTCCCCCCTCTGCTCTCTATCTCTCTTGCTCTCTCTTTTTCTCTCTCATCTAGAAAGAGACAGGCTGTCTTCCTCTTTCACTCACTATGGCTCCACAGACAGCAGTGGTGAGCATGATCACCATGATAATCATCACGGCAACAACAGCCATGGTAACCCTTGTCCCACGGCGATGGCAGGTCACTGGGTAGCAGCTGACCAGGAAGAGGAAGCCCTTCGCAGGAAGTTGAAATATTTTTTCATGAGCCCATGTGACAAGTATCACGCTAAAGGCCGCAAGCCCTTCAAGCTGGGCCTGCAGTTGCTCAAGATCGTCATTGTCACAGTGCAGGTACATTATATGTTGAATTTTTATCTTGTATCGCTGTTTTTCCATCATAACAGCTAAGTCCATATTTCTTAAATGCTGCCCTCCATCAGGCTGGCATTTTGTTTTAGGAAATAGAGACTGCAGTCTTTTTGCACTTTCCCAAATATGGTCCCAGAGTTTTGTCATACCCTCTTTCTAAATGTGTGAAAATTTGGAAAGTTTAAAAATGTGGTGGAGTTTGGGTCAACCAGTCATTCTAACTGTCCCAAACAGTTTTGCGTCATAAAATTGGTAATTTTTTAAAAAGTGGATTACATATCCCTGAGTTCAGCAGGGTGCTGTTTTCTGGGAACATACAGCAGCTTTAAATTGAAGCAGGTAGTAAAACTCATCAAAAGAAGTTCTTGACTAAATGAGAAACATCAAAGGACAGTGGAGCCTAAACACTGTGAACTCCATATGTACTGTACACCTTTACTGAGAAGAAGACATTTTGTTCCCATGTGGATCAGCTAAAAGACAAACTACCCTGATGAAATTTTGTTGAATATAGGATTTAAAACACACTGCGGGTCAGTCAGTCAGTCTCTCTCTCAGTGTCTCTCTACTAATAGTTGTAATCATTTCAGTTTTGATTTTGGTATCAGTGAAAGTGACACAACCTCTAGTATGCACAGTATAAATACCTGTAACAAGTTACATTGTTGTGCTGATGGTGGCAGCTGTCAGTCCCTGTTGTTATGAACTATTCTGAGTGCAGCTCATGACACATAAATTAAGGAGTCAGACATTTCTACAAGCACCAAGTGCTAAAACACACAGAGGAGACTCTTGGTGCCTAATAGATAAGCCATAAATTAAAACATAGTTTTCAGACACTAAGCTTGCAGGGTTATTAGCGTTCCTGCGGCAGAGCTCCTCAGGAGTTAGAGAAGTAAAATATGCTTTCAAAAGCATTTCTCATATTCTCTCACTGTCTCACTCCTCCTCTCTGTGACATAACCTGTCTCTGTCTCACTTTCCCCGCACACACCAACTCCTCAACTTGTCTCTCACTCTCTGTCACTTACCCCTCAACACCTCCCTCCCACATATCTGCAGTTAGTGATGTTTGGCCTGAGTAACCAGGTCGTGGTGACCTTCAAGGAGGAGAACACCATGACCTTCAAGCACCTCTTCCTCAAGGACTACGACGAGGCCTCAGACAACTCTTTTGCCGTTTACACGCAGAGCGACGTCTACGACCACATCTTCTACGCTGTGGAACAGGTGAGCGCCAAAGGGAGTGCGTGCACCGCTTAAATTTGTGCATCCACTGACCAACAGCACAGCCTAGAATGTGCATTCCCATTTAAATTAATGTCTTGAATTGTCGTTTTACTGGTGGCCTTACAATAGTTGCTTTGAAATGTTTCTTCTTGTCATGGGCACAAGGTTGAGTTTGGGTCAAGAGCTCAAGAGAACTGATTTGATTTCATGTGATACCTGTATCAAATGGTATGACCATGACCTTTTTATCCATTTAATTGCTGTTTTGCCGGATATAAAATATAATGGGCACAACAGCAATAAAACAGATGTTATGATGGAGCTAATAAGCTTATCTGTTGATAAGCATAATCAATTTCCAAGCTTGTGAGCTTTATCATAACAGAACAATTTGTCATATGTCATTGAATGCAGAGCTGTGATTCCAGTTCAGTGATAGCAGATCAAGGAATATATGACTTTATTAAAAAAAAAAAAATTACAAAAGATATAATTACAAATTTACAGATAATGAATACAATACAAAAGATACAATTAATCAGTCATGCAGTTCAAAGCGGGATTGTTGACCAGGCAGTCCAGCGTTAAGAGAGACAGTCATGAAACTGAAAGGTCACATGTTTGATGGTCGCAACAATCAGCGTGTGCATAAACACCCACGCTCACTGTTCTAAGTTTTGATTTTCATACTTTTGACTTTCATATGTTTTTATTTAAAATGTAAAAGGTAGCAATCAGCAATCAACACTAATACCACAGTAGGATATCACACCATAAGCAGGGGCTCCACAGACATGAGCCACTGGCTGCACAGACAAGCAGAGCTGTGGTGCTGAGCTGTATAAAGCCGAATATAAACTACATATATAATAGATTAGCTGACAGCCCATGGAAAGACAGTAGAGAGTCTGGAGGCAGTGGTGCATTTCCATCTTGTTGAGACTGAACCGCAGCTGTCCTCTCCTCTCCTCTCCTCTCCTCTCCTCTCCTCTCCTCTCCAGTATCTGGCCCTACCAGAGACCACAGTGGGGCGCTATGCATATGTCTATGGTGTTGGGGTGAACGGCAGCGCCCTCTCCCTTTGTCAGCAGTACTATAAGAAAGGACGCATTGACCCAGCCAACGACACCTTCAACATCGACCCTCGCATTATCACAGGTACAAGAACAGCGCTGTGTTGTATGAAAGGCTCAGTGCTGGCCCTTGGTTTCCATTAAGCTGCTGTGTGACAGGCGGTTGGCGGTATAAAATGACAAATGAAATATTAGTTAACGCTAGCCATGACTTGCAGTGGCGTCTATCTTATGCTGGCGCCACCATATTGACTCCCAAAACATGGTGCTGTTATAAGCAAACCATACATCAACAAGCAAACTTCTCGTATGACTTAAGAGGAAAAGGCAAGACGAGAGTGTGTGAACTTACTCTCCACTACCAATCTGTCGTTTAATAATTTAACATTTAAGTTGTCTCAGTATTCTGCTGAAATCCCAAAGGTGCTCAAAACTACCACTGCATTTTGATTTTACTCCAAAAAAGCTAAAACTATCCAAAAGGACTAAATCATTCAGAGAAGACACTGATTACTAGGCATGCAAGATAAACCTTAAACATTTAATAATTGTTGTCTAACAAAAACAATGTGTGTTACAACAATGAACAACAGTGTTCATAAAGCACGTTGGATTTCTGTCATTTGCAGAGCGAAAGCACTCGCACCTCTGTGAATTACTTAATTCAGGTGCGTCTGAAAAATAAAAGAAGTGCTTGTCTTTTTGCAACATTTAGTAATTTTTTTATGTAAGATCTCGGGCATTTCCAGCCTCACAGTTATCATGGGAGTGTAAGAAAAAAAAACACACACACACACACACTCTAAGGATATCACATATGCAGTTTCCCACTTCCTCATTTGAATGATTGCTTGAGTTAAATTGGACAAAATAAAGAGGAAGCAAGAGCAGATAAAGTGGAGACACCCTTTTATTAAAATCCCTCATGCCGCTTGTATCTCAAATGCTGCTTTGTGATAGAATCAGAATCAGAAATACTTTATTGATCCGTGAGGGGAAATTGTGTAATTTCCCTTTGGGGGTGGGTGATAGGCTGCTTGTGATGCTGTTGATAAGACAATACATTTTCTTTTTCTGTTGTACCCCCTGTTTACAGAACAGCAAGTAGATGCCTGAAATTAGAAAATTGTTCTCATTACGATAGTTTTCAAACACGACTATATTTCCCCTTTACCCTAATCAGCATACATGGCTTGTGAAATGAATGAATGAAAATGAGCGAGAAGGTTTTTTTTTTCCCTTCTCTTTGATAGTAACCATATAACTAATGTAAATGCCTCATTGCTCTGTTTCCAGACTGCATTGGCGTGAACCCTCTGTCTGTGCCTTCAGTTCCACTCAGCAGCAGCTACAAAAACTTTACGCTCAAGTTCCACAAGTAAGGCGTCATTTCTCGCATGGCTACGGCTTCTCCTTGGTTGGCCTCAACTGGAGAGATTATCTGTGTTATATCTGTTGACATTCAACAGGTCACTTATCTCTGCTGCACACGCACAGTCAGGCATTTATGTGAGAGAGAGAGAGTCCCTTTTTACACACACACATACACACACACACACACACATACATAACCTCTCATCTTACTTTGTGTGGGTCCTCCAGTGAGGGTAGCAAATAATTATTTTCATTGTTTATTTATCTATCTGTTCTGGGTTTTTTTGTTTGGTTTTTTTGTATTAATCAGTGAATCATTTAGACAGTTAAGTGTCAAAAATAATGACAAAAGTTCATTAGAAGTTAGCAGAGACAAAAGTGATGCCTTAGTGAAACTTTAATCAGCAAAATTTAGCAGTTTTACTTTATTACAACTATTAAAATTGAAATTATGATTGAGTAATTTTCTGTTGACTAACAAATTGATCAATCCACTAATCATTTCAGCGCTATTCCAGGTCATTTGTAGTCATCCTGTTGCAGGGATGTTGTTAGCAGGGAGTGTCTAGCCTACAACAAAGATTAGGTGTTGATATGAAAAGGAGCTACTACACATGTTCACACTGTTGTTTTGGATCGTAAATAGTCAGCTTTGTGGTATGACTACGGTGGATGAAGGGTAGAGTCCATTTAAAAGGATTTATTTAGTAATCAGTGTTGAGAAAATCTGTCCAGTGTCAGTGAAATGACTCCATTCTGTCTCTGTCTTTTCCAAGACTCATTAATGTGACCATAGAGTTCCAGCTGAAGGCGATCAACATTCAGACCATCATCAACCACGTGATCCCTGACTGTTACACGTTTTACATAACGGTGAGCAACACACACTCAAAGGCAAAGAGAGGCGAGTGTTTGAGGTGATGGATGACAGGGTGGTTAGAGAGGCTGCCCTGATAATCAAAGTGTTGTTGGGTCAACACCCACTTCTGCTGATGGGAAGTGACACTGATAGCCTTTAACATATGTTTAAGTTTTCAGTTAGCTCTGATTTCAGCTGGGAGCATTTTACTGAGTCTGAACATGTAATACACTGTCTGATGACGTTTTGCATTCTGTTTTTGATTTTTCACTTCAGTACGCCACAGTAATGGCAATGAATGCCAGACACTTCTTGGTTTTCATGTTAAGTGACTTAACATTATTTGTGCTATTGAGGATTGACTGAAGTGAGGACTATTTAGACCCAGCTGACAAAAATGTGGAATAGACAAGTAATTTATGAGATTTATCAGGCCAACAACAAGAATAGTTTTTGGCTCAGTGCACACAGTAAACACTCACTTAGCTAATCTACATTCCCTTGTACATACAGTTATGCTTACACCTAGTTTGCAGCTTCACAACCAATAATTTACCATGATTTTAACCACAACAAGTTGACAGGATGGCCTAACCAAATAGAACTGACCTTTATATTTGTCCATGGTAAAATGAACCGAACACAAAATGCACAAAATGACTAATAATTTATCACTGTTGGAGTAAACCGATCTTCCACACAGACACAGTGGAAAACTCCAGATCTGTAATGGTGACTTTCTTAATGCCACAGTGTTATGAAATGTAATGCAGATAAAAATCATATGAATGGATCTGAATTCCTGTCGTGCAGATAAGAAAAATCTTTCCACATAATACTTTTTTTTGTTTTTTTCCGAATGCTGAGGCAGTCCCATGCTTTTTGTTGTGGAAATTGTTCCCATCATTATTGCTCAATACATTTTCCTCTGTGTTTTGGCTTGCAGTGTTTCCACTGTGTCCTGTTTGGTGTGTTTCATGTTGCACAACATTGTAGGTGCTGCGTCCACTGTCTCAGTCTCCCCTTAAATTTTCACTTTAATCATACTGAATTTGCTTCATACTGTCTAAAGGGTATCTTTGATGAGGGTCAAGGAATTCAGTTTTGAAAATGTATTTTTGAAAATTAGTTACAGCGAGTCTCAGAGTTGTTTCAAAAAGAAAAAAAAAACAAAAGAAAAATCAAGAACTTGCCTCTCGAATTAGAATGATTGACACTAATTAAACTCATTGTAATTAAATGGTATGGCAGTATCAGAGAGCTGCAACACAGGTTAAATTAGTAAATAAAATATGTGTTTAACAGAAAAATCATTTACTACACCACATGCTACCAGAATATTTTCAAATCATACATTGACCTTTCTCTTTGTGTCAGTACGTTTCACTTCTCATAATACTGTAATTAATACTTTTTTTCATTTGTATATTCATATAATCATGCAACCGTTTGCTCTATCCTTGCTCATATTCTCTTTTCTTTGCTGTATCCAACTACTATCTGTGCGTGTGTGTGTGTGTGTGTGTGTGTGTGTTTATCTTATCGTATTCTTAATTGGTTGGGTTAATAGTACTGCATAATGCCTTGACCTTTCTCTCTTTGATTTCAATGGAAAGCACATATGGCCTGATTTATAGGTTAACTGTATGTCAGGTGCACTCCAGTTAAACTTAAATTACACCTCTCCATTTTCTGAATTAATCTAAAATAATATAAACATAAACTGATTGTCTGTCGATTTCCTCTCTCCAGATAGTCCTGGACAACAAGGCTCACAGCGGCAAGGTGAAGATCAGTTTAGACAACCAGGCGTCCATAAAGCAGTGTAAAGACCACAGCGTTTCGGGACAGGGTGAGCTGCGGGGGCGGGAGGATGCACGGGACACATGTTAACATGATTTTGCAGTAACACTGTTAGTGCTAGTTGCAGTCGTAAATGGAACGTTAACAGGATCAACATGTGCAAGATGACACTTAATCCTGCAGCAGTATTAGCGAGAAGGAGGAAGTTTGAGTTAGAAGTTCCTGTTGGCTTAGAGTTACAATTACCGGTTCCATCGCAACTGTAACCAAAGAACAAGAAGCAGATTAAAGTACATAATCCACTGTGCAAATATGTATTAGAATGAAATGGCTTAAACGAAGCTAACACGGCATTCATTTTCTGTTTCACATCAAAGACAATTTAGGGAGCTGTGCACAAATGATGCTATTTCTTGCTCACAGTCGTGCTTTCTCCTTCAAACCCTCAGCACAGAGCTACACCCACGTGGCGTTTGATGTCATTGTGGCTTTGGTGTGTATGCTGTCGCTGGTGCTGTGTGGACGCTCCATAATGCGAGGAGTCATGTTGCAGCAAGTAAGTAAATAGTTCTGCAGCAAAGTTAAATGGAGCCGCGTGACAGAGGAAGAACAAAGAGCATCACTGTCCGGACGGCCTGTGTGGCAGCTTGCTTGGGTGGCTCAGAATACAAGGCTAGAAATAATAGAAACGGTCTAAACTAAAAGACCATGTTCTTGATTGTTTGAGTCTCTATGACGTGTAACAATGTTTGTGTAAAAATAAAGACAAATATTTGAAAATATATGTGAATTTTACCTCCTGCTTTCTTTCTCACCATCTCTTTCTCTCTCTCTGTGTCTGTTTCAGGAGTTTGTACAGTTCTTTAAGGAGAGTCTGGATCGTAAAGTGTCCTGGGCAGACCGCCTGGAGTTTATTAACGGCTGGTTCATCCTCCTTATCATCAGCGACATCCTCACCATCACTGGCAGCATCATCAAAATTGGCATTGAGTTTAAGGTCTGTCCTGCTCACTGTCACACCCTCTGGTGGACAATAGCTGCTGTGTAGTTTTTGCTCAGTGTTCACATTTTAGGCATCTAGCTGATGCTCTTATTCAGAGTTAATTACATTGGGCAGTGTTTTGGAATTTATTTGGGTTTATTTAATTCCAACACAAAAAGGTGTAACATTTTAGTTTTATGCAGTGTAAGTCCTAAAACCTCAGTTAATTGCCACGTTGAGCTAATTTGGTTGTATGTGAGCTGACCACCACTATGATGGTGATCAGTCTGTGTGGTCCTTGACAAACTGTGCCACCTGTAGGCTTGTCCCTGTATTGACTGACTGACATTTTATTTACTCTCGTGTGTCAGTTACCACACTGCTGCACTTCCTGATACTTTCTTTTTTTTTTTTCCTCATACTTACCAAGTATCGTCCTTTTGTCTCGGCAGAATATGTCCTCCTATGATGTGTGTGGCATCCTGCTGGGGACTTCCACTCTCCTGGTGTGGGTTGGAGTCATTCGCTACCTCACATTCTTCCAGAAGTACAATGTAAGTTACTGAAAGCCAGGTGTGGAAGAACTGATAAAGTATTAACCTCCTGCTGATGTGATACCTTGTCAAAATGTAATAAAAATACCTCTGTTGGTGGGTTGAAAATGTTCTAAACTCTGATACTTTATCTACCTCTCTGTTAGTCTCTCTGCTTTCTCCCACACCATATTTTGTCCCCTCTAACGTCTCTGTCCCTCTCATAGATCCTGATCGTGACCCTTCGAGCAGCATTCCCCAACGTGATTCGTTTCTGCTGCTGTGTGGCGGTCATCTACCTGGGCTACTGCTTCTGTGGCTGGATCGTCCTGGGACCATACCATGTCAAGGTTGAGAAAACTGCAGATTTTTATTAGACAGGGATATTATAGGGTGATAGCAGTCGGGTTGGTTAAGGATGTTGGTAGCAGCAGGAAATGAGGTTTCTTTGAACCTTTTTTAAGCTGCTCTTTGCAAAAAAAAAAATTATGTAGAACTACTGGTCTTATCAACCTAAATCATAAAGTGCATCTGCAATGGAAAGTAGTGACTAATCTTCACCAGCTGCAATGCTGTAGGTTCGCCCAGTTTGCCCAAATGAGATACTGGTGTTCTGGTCTGGTCACTTGTCCACCCACAGGAAGTGGCACACCAAAGTCAACAGTGAAATCCAAATTGAATCCTAAAGAGCAGCAAATTATTTTTTAGATAGGTGAATTTCCCAGTCTGGGATCAATAAAGTATACCTATCTATCTATCTATCTATCTATCTATCTATCTATCTATCTATCTATCTATCTATCTATCTATCTATCTATCTATTTCTCTGCTGGACTCACCAACATTCCTCTCATCCCTTTGGTGTCTTTGGTAGCTATAGGACAAAAACATCACTCCCAGTCGGGACGTGGAACATGAATGTGCTGTGTGCAGGTTACTGATGTCACCTTACAGGTTTTCTTGGTATTAAAATTTTATAACTCTCCCTGTTATTTGGGGCTGCTAATGTGCCAAGTAGCATTTAAAGTGATCAATTGATGCCCTTAAAGTGAATGCAACATAAGAATAAGCTTCAGTCCCTGGATCAGTGATCACTGACCTCTAGAAGTTAATACAATACAAAAAAAAGGAGTGATTTAAACATTATTTAAACAAAATTTTAATCTTACCACTTTGGATCTATCATTCTTTGTTCATGTATGACATCTAGCTCTCAACAATTTCATTCTTGACAGAAGCTAAAATATCTTTTGACATTAGGGTCTATAGGGCAAAATCAATTCGAAGGGGCATCCATAACTTTATAAAAGTCAACTTGGAGGTCTGGGAAATTAAATTGTGTGAAAACTAGTGTCCTAGATGATGCCTCAACATTGGAATAAGTGGTTGAAAATGCAGCCTTTGGTGTTCTTGCATTAGTCCCTAACCCTAACCCTCAATGGGACAGACTAGGCTCAAGTAAGTGTCCTGGGCAAGCGTCCACCCTTCTGAAGTCACCAATTCTGTAGCAACTCAAGGATGCTGTTTTATAGGTGACCCTGGCATCCAACTTCACTAGGAATGGTGGAAAAGAAAAGAAAATATATTGATCACACTTCTACAAGTGATCTGAAGATTGGCGGTTACCTTTACCAGTTTTGATGTGTGTGTTGTGTGTTGTGTTTTCTCCCTCAGTTCCGCTCTCTGTCCATGGTGTCGGAGTGCTTGTTCTCCCTCATCAACGGTGACGACATGTTCGTGACGTTCTCGGAGATGCAGGAGAGCAGCTCTCTGGTGTGGGTGTTCAGCCAGGTTTACCTCTACTCCTTCATCTCCCTCTTCATCTACATGGTGCTGTCGCTCTTCATCGCCCTCATCACAGGAGCCTACGAGACCATCAAGGTGGGCAGCAGGGCTGATTTGTTCGTCTGTTGCAAGAAGGCTGCAGAGTACGCAAGACACAGGAGAGAAGCAAAGTGAAAAAAACTGAATATCCTCTTTTGTGTCCTCAGCACCAAACTCAGGAGCCAATCCACATCACGGACCTGCACGCCTTCATAGCGGAGTGTACGGACACGCCATGCTCTGGGAAGTTCAGGGGGCTGGAGACGTCGCCCTGCTCCTTCTTCTGCTGCTGTGACAGGTGGGCTGAAAGGGAGAGGGCAAAAGTCTCTGTTTGTTAGGCTCATTTGAATAATATCTCTGTGGTGTCAGGTGAGCCAGTGGACACAGCCTACAAAATGGAGTAATTATATTGTTTAAAGTCTGGAGAAGAGAGACAATTCTGTGTTTCAAAATGGATCAGTATCACCTGAAGTAACAGGTACATATGTGACGTCAAGTGCTAAGCGACAGTGATTTGAAAAGTGTGTAATGTGGCTTGGGTTGGGTGGCTGGGTATTTCACATCACTAAGTGTATGGAAACAAAAAAGAACGGTACACTGATCTTCAACCCTGCCCGGCTTAGCTTTGTTCGAAACCTACTGAGCTTTATTTTAAACTCTAGTGGAGATCACAAAGGTTCCAAAGGTACCAATTATGTCCTGCTGAATTACAGCGAGATTTGTATAAAATGATGCAAAATATCAACTAGATATTTTCTATCTGATGTGATGGTGCAGCCAGCAAGTGATGGCATCTTGAGGTTCAATAATTCACTTAATATAAATGTGATGTAGCCGCAATGAGGCTTTGCAATCAGCAGACATAAAATAAAAATACATTTTCTTGCTCTATGAGGAGAAAGGTTTAATTCAAACTTTGAAGCTTCTTAAACATACACTTACAGATAATTCAGCCGATTTCGGGCTCGATTCTCTACCTCTTCAGAAAATCAGAATTTTGGCCAGCCTTCAGGGAAAATTTAAGGGTTCAAAGGGTTAAATTTGTTATGGATTTCGCTCTGCCATTTTTATCCAGTCAATATAGGTACAGTACATGTGAAATATACCATTGATTGAATTCATAGACAAACATTCAAAAATTTCAATGAGACAGCAAAATATTGCACCAGCCCTGTTAAATATTGCTCTGTATGGTTTGATTGACACTGATGCAAATTATTTTTCATAGTCTTTCAATTTGCATCAAGGGACCTTAAGTTGTTGCCAGAAGGGAGTAGGTTCATGTTCAGGGCGGAGGCTGTGAGACGCTGTGAGATCATTTTTTTTTAAGCCAATGTGCTATCTGAGTGTTCACAGATGGCCTGAAGGGATGGGTGCTCTTTAACTCCAGTGACTTCCAGTGCTCTCTGTACCAGACATTAGATGTACAGTCAGCTGTGGCACCACACCTTATAATGATCTCTAAAGCCGCACTAGTTTTGTTCAACACCAGAAATCCTAGGTCTGTGTGCAAAGTATAACCTCTGCTGTAGTCTGAAGCAGAGACTCTCAACATGATGACAGGCTATTATCTGTTGATGATGTGTTTGCCTTGAATCACTACTGGACTGTGACTGCAAACAGTGCTTGGTTCAAACACCATCATCTGTCTTTTTAACATTTAGCCTGCGATTCTCCTCCTCTCACCACCTACAAACATCACATTGTGAGAGTTGCAGTAGGCTATCCAACGATGGCGGCATCATCTGAGTATTTAATAATGTAATTCTCATCCGTGCCACTTCAGCACCGCTCTGTTGATTATGAACACAACTGCAGATCTGACTCTGAGAGGACATTGTTGATTCTGACATGTACTTGGTAGAAATTAATAATGCAGTCTTACTATGTAAGTGCTGACATTAATGCATTTTCTCTATTAAAAGGCAAGGTTGCCACGGACATAGCAGTCAAACTAAATATTCATTATGTAAACTAGCTCATTAGTTTGGATAGCAGAATTTTTACATGTGCAGCTCGAGCTTTCTGATGTTGTGACTTGAAAATTGCATCTCTAAAACCTGAAGAAAATGAGACATGCTTTCATTGGTTACATAGGTTATTCATTGGAAAAGTTTCATCTGATTAAGCGTGGTAGAATTTCTCAACCCTTAAAATAATCCTTCAGGTGAACTCACACGGCATGATAGTTGGCAGCTTTGAAGTTACCAGGTTTTAACTTGACAGCACTGATTTAATGAGTGAGGATGAAGCTGAGTGAGGTTGGCAATACTGCATTGCCCCAACATGTCGGGGAAGTTGTTGGAATTCATTCCACTAAGACGCACTGTTAATTGGTAATACTTCTTAATGTTTAATGTAAGTACTATAGGATATTATTGTAAAATCTAACGACATAAATCATTCCTGTTTGATTCCCCCAGAACAACAACGTACGAGGACGTCCTCCTGGTGAACTGAAGTTGACCTCAGTGACCCCGGGAGCCTCAGTAGCCGCCCTGCTGGCCACAGGGACTCACTACACACTCCTGAATATGTTTCTGTACAGCCAAAACTGGGT
Source organism: Myripristis murdjan (assembly GCF_902150065.1). NCBI lineage: Eukaryota > Metazoa > Chordata > Actinopteri > Holocentriformes > Holocentridae > Myripristis > Myripristis murdjan. The sequence goes on from NC_043980.1 coordinate 14,117,881, forward strand.
CAAACCCCAGGACTCCCCCAGTGGATGAGAAAGTTGGACCAGCGCCCGCTGCACGAGGAATGCATAATGGCAGACTGGACCAGAATGATAGATGATGTATGAGTGCGCAGTATGGGAGCCTGTATATAGCTGTCACTTTGGCTCTGTGTTCAGTGGTGCATCACCAATGTGTGCACTTACTGCACATCTTCAGCCTCTCATTTTTCCTGTTCTCTTGACTCCACAAAGAAGAAGAAGAAACTTGAGGCCTGATGATGATCGGGACCGTTGCTCTTCCCGGAGATGGCTGGCATTATGGAAGACTACTGGACATGTTACAGTTCCGTTTAGACAGTCCTCGTAATGTTTTTGTCACATAAGACAATGTATTTTTTTAAATGTGTTGATGCAAAATGCTAAATCAGCACCAGGACATGTTGTCGAAATTCTAAATGTGTGCAAATCCTGTGAAGTTGATTGGAATAGTGCATGCATGGTCTTGAATGTTTTTATATTTCTTTAATAATATTTCAGAAGGAAATACAGCTTACCTCATAGAAGCCAGACCTCTCTAGCAGTAGTAGTTTTCATTACACTCAGAGCACTTGCCCATACAGACTTATTCACCCCATCCTTCATCTTATGCACAGTGCATAACGATGAAATTAGAAAAATGAATTGAAGTCTCAAGAGATACACATTCATTGTTAAGCATTACAGCAAGGCACAAGAATCACAAGTTGCACAGTAGATTAATGTTTTTGTATTTTTTTTTTTTTTTTTTCTAAGTGGGACGAGAAATTCACCTTCATATTGTTATCTGTCTCTGTTCAGACAAACAGGGTGAAGCCTCGCAAAAGAGAAAGTGCCACAAATGGGAATCAAATTCCAAGCCACGCAGTGGGGTTTCAAGTTTGGATTTGACTTGATTTGTTTGCTCATCCGTGAGCTGCACTTACAGTATCATGTGTCAAACAGGTTCTTCAGCTGTCGGTCAGATGCACAAGGATCGTGTTTGTAAAGCTCACACATAATATCGCTTTTTATTTTTTAATTTTTCTTTGGATGTAGTTCTTTTTATTGCCACACTTGGGTCCTTTAAGGTTGTGCATTTAAATGCGCAGGTTGATTATTCACTGTCACACATGTTCTCTCCAAGAAAATCTAACTACACCAAGAAGAAGCTGCTCTCCTGATTCGTAACTTTCTTAAATAAGGACACACTAAGTCAAGACACAAAGAGGACTTCATCCATTTCGTAGAAGTTGGAGTGGATTTGAAATGTTGCCTCTGCTCCGCTCCCAGACAGCAGTGATGGCAATCTACAAATTGTACCTGACTGGTCTGAAGGAAGAAGAAAAAAACAGTCCAGGTGCCTCAGAAAAATAGGGCATGATTTATTGTAGATAACAAGAGGAAAACGTAATGATTTGTACCTCTGTAATAATGCCCTGTCATACTGACTCACAATGCTTTAAACTGCTTCCCATTTCTGTCTTCATAATGATGTCTTGTTCAAAACTAACCCAGTGACTGGAACTGTAATGGAAGCTTGAATAACAGCTTATATTTCGATTTCTTTGTAGCATGAAACGCACAACAAGAAAAGGGTTCTTGCAACCCGGACCTGAGAAGGATTTTTTAAAGCATTATTATGTCTTTTGTAAAGGAGGGATAGCCGTTTTATTTATTTATCTTTAGCCTGGTCCAATTAAGATCCTTTCCTCCTTTCGCGGCCCACACAGTAATGGGTTAATGGACTATGTGATTGCTGTCATCTTGCACCATTTCCAGTAAGCCAGGAGTGCCATGTTTTAGTTAATGTCCCCATAGACATTCTAGATACCAAAATGGTGCCAAATCAATTCATGGCCTTAATGTTATGCCATTGCTGTAAGGCTTGTTTTACCTAGTATTACATAAATGTTCCCTTCATTCAGTTTGCAGGTGTAGGTGTTTTTGTGTAATCTGCACTTGTACCGTACTTGAGTTATGCTGACAGTAGAAACAGGAGTTGTTTTTCAGTCGCCTGCGTGAAACACTGCCATTCCACTGATTAAAAAGGTTATTTCCCTGAATCCGTTGTTGATATTGTAACATTTCTGCAGCTCCTGTGGTCTGCTACATCAAACTGTGATCTGTCATGACTTATGAGGCCTTAGGTTTTTTTTTTTTTATCTCAAAATACTGAAGAGTCCACCTAACTTTTCATTTTGGTGCAGTTCTTTTTTTTTAACATATATATAAAATTCTTTCAAAATTTATACAAAGCAAAACTATGATGCAAAACTGATTTTAAACATACAAACATACTGCAAATAACGTTAGTGAATTTGGGTACAGTTTCTTTGATTAGCCAGCAGAGGGGGCTAGTGATTCAGGCTTGTTTTTTTGACCCAGACAATATTGTTTTAAAGGAAATGGGAGTTGATGTCAGACCTTTGCTATGCTGGCAGATGAAAAAGGTGGCTGGAGAATTGGGGAGAAAATCTGAATAATATCTAGCGGTTACAAACTCACCCTTCAGTCTAGCCTCAACAACAGTCTCCCACCACAAACCCGGCTCTCGTCAACATGTGCCCTTCATCGGTTGACAAGCTGCAGCACAGAGCACTCAGAGAAAGGAAATTAAAATTTTGGATGTCCTTTGTGAGGACGCTCTGATACGGTGAGCTCATTTCCTGGTAATGGAGCTTCGCAGGCAACATTTGGCAGCTGATGCAGCACATCCCTGCCTTCTTCTCATTGAAAATAATATCACACACTACATACAGCTCTGCCTACTTATTCTCAGCATGGTGTGCTCCTGGTTTATGCCTGTCTTAGTGATCTAACATTAAATTTTATCATAGCACTTTGGAAAACATGGTTACAAACTTCTGAAAAATAAGAAAATCTCACCAGAATGCAAGAAAACATGATAGCATATAAGACTAAAATGCACAATAAAAAGCAATTAATAAATAAAACAATTAAAAAAGTAAAATCCTGATATGAGAAAGTAAAACAGAGGGAGTTACATCCACACTAAAGAAATGGCTTTGCTTAAACAGAGATGTAGTTAATTGTCTACCTCATAGAAACTGTTTTATGTGCTTGTTCAGAGTAGAGACGCCTAGATAGTACAATGTTTTCTTCTCATTTATTTATTTTGTCTTTTTTAAGTGAGTGTGTGTTGGTCTGCTTTTTCTCAATGGCCTTGTCTTTGATGCACGATGAAAGCCCTGAGGTAACGTTTTGCCTCTGAAGCCGCTCCTCGACTATCCGGCGTTTCAAAGTGCTGATGCCAGGCGTGGCTCTTTGTTAATGCCATTTTGATCTCACCTGTTGTAATGAAATGTGCTCCTCCGGTTATTCAGCGGGGACTGGATGTTTGTACTTCAGAGCCTTTAATATTCACAAAGCAGCTCAGAGGAAAAAGCACCGGTGTGCAGGAGCAGCAGCACTAATCAGTTTCCTCTTTCCCATCTCATATCTAATGAATGAATGGCTCCACTGTCACTGGACCTGCAAGCGCCTGAGTTTGTGGTGTTCGATGTGTGTGTGTGTGTGTGTGTGCCAGTCTGTTTGTCCTTCCACTTCTATCTGTGTGTGGCCTTGCTGAGTGTGTTTTGCGCCACAGGCAGTGTGTGCAGCTGTCCCGCAGTGTAAGGTGCGTGTGAAGTCTGGTGTTTGGGCAGATGGGTGAGACCAGAGCAGGGATTTAAAAGACGCAAAGTGTGTGTTTGAAAGGCCTTTAGATTATCAGCGTATCCCACTTCTGTTAAGACTTTCTAATAGAGCTCAGTGCTGCGCCACACCCTTGTGTAACAACATTACTAAGCGGTATGAAATGGGTGGGCAGGATGCGAGGGGATTTAGTAGTTTTCATTGCTCAGAGATACAATGATGGATGTCATCAGCACCTGGTTTATTGGAATAAAAACTCCAAAATGGCTCACGGGTGTACCTCTAGTGGACAGGGATGGAAGTATTAGTTACCTTCATGTTGCTTTTCTGTACACATGTACTTTGTTGAATATTTTACTTTGTACATTTTTGCTGACGGAGTGTGCTTAGCTGTACTTAGCTTTAAATCACATCTGTTGCGGAGTACACATTGTGTTGGCTCTCCATGAGCATCAGAAACTGGATCATCATGAGCTGACAAAGTGTGGAGCCTTTTCACAGTGAACAGTCAGTGAGAAGAGCAATCTGTCTTTTCTTTGTTGGTGCGCTTTTTGTCATTTCCACATTTTTCCAATTAAAATGATCTTGTTTTAATTCTGTGCTTGTATGCTTTCAGAAGGAAAAATGCATCCATTAAAGATATCACTTCTGAAAAGTAACTGAGCAACTTTTAAATCTGCTCATTTTTACTTTTGCTTTAGTTGATTTTTACAGAAGTTCAATTCCCATTATGCTCTTTCCATCAGTGCTAGTGGCTCCACAAACAGGAACCAGGTTCAAGGAGCACACCACTAAACTTCTCACTTCTCACTAAATGGTGTAAGAAGATTTGCGTTAACACACTGAATGTATTTCTTTGGTTAATGGGAGCTAAGTCAATACGTCAGGCTGTTTTATGAAGGCTAGGTACAAATGTTAAACTTCTGGCCTGTTGTGTGACACCGTAGCACATTGATTTTGCCTTCAGTTTCCCTTCTGACAGCAAGTTTCAGTTGAATCAGGGAACCATTTGGAGAGTTCTGGGTTTTCCCCCCTCCTTGGCACAGGGCCCCTGCAGACTGGAAAGGCTGACAGGCTGCTGATGAAACAGCTGCCAGAGTCTAGTGAGGAGCTGAGACCGATGGGCTGCATGACTCATGCACTCACACACACACACACACACACACACACACTTACTCCTCATTATACCACACCAACTCTTTCTTCCACACACAACATGGGAGAAAGTGTGTACTGACAAGAGTCAGTGGTTGATGTCTTCTGGCCAGCTTTCATTCCTTCTTTCTGTGTCAGTTTCATTTCTCTTTGTCCAAAGCTGCTTCTCTTAAATGCCTCCATTCTCTCTCTTTGTTTTTCAGTTTAATTGGAGAGCAAAAAAATTCTTGATGTCAGATGTCTTAACCCATTCACTCCCTCTCTTTCTGTGAGTCCCAATACTCTTTGTATATCCCCCCTTTCATTGATTTCTATTGTGAAGCCCGCAGCTGCAGCTCAAAGCAACAGCATTCAAGAGAGGCATTCAACTCACAGCTATTGTGAAGCTGTACCATAGGCAAGTGGACACTTTTATCACTATTACTGTGTTTTTCCACCACAAATATGTATAAGTACAGTAAATTTGCAAGAGATGTTTTTATGTGAACTTTCATCATTCACAGTGATAGTCTAATGAATTTTACCCAGGCATGCTTTTCATTCCAATTCCCAGTAAGCCAAAACACTTTTCATTCTACAGTAGGAAAAATATTATCCATTTGGCTTGATTTCTTTAACTTCTTTCATGCACAGAGGATATGTAAGGACATCGGAGAAGAAGATGGCATGCATCTTGAGTGTCAGGGTTATTAATACAGCAGAGATCCCAAACTTTTCATGTCAGGGACCCCAAGTGGAGGCACATCAGATCAGTGACCCCTATTTGATAAGTTTTTGTTGTTGTGTGTGTTGGTACAGGATCACATGCCTGTCTCTGGTGGTAAAATAACAGTGAGGACAGTGAAACCAATGATGAAAACAATGATTTTCTTGTTAGTGATCAAATTAAACTTTTCTTCATTTCCATGTGAACACCCTCAAGGACTCTGGACTCTCCTTGGGTCTGCATTAGAATTGATGTTCCCGATTATTTTTCATGTCAAGACCCCCCAAGCAGAAATACATTAGACCTGAACCTCCCATTTATTATGGCTTCCTTGAAAGGGCCCCCATTAGAGAGCGTTTTTGCTGTTGAATATGATTCTATTAATTTAGCCTTTATTGTGTCTCTTGAGAGAAATTCATCTTGGGCATTCGAGAGAACACAGTTAACATGTAACAGTACACAGCACACACAGTACACAACATATCCATATACGCTCAAAACAGACACACCAAGATATCACACACACTCTAAATCAGTGGTTCTCAACCTTTTTGGCGTCAAGGATCACCAAAATTGATGCACATCAGGCTGTGGACCTCTATTTGATAAGACAGTCTCAGAGATCCCCATCTGATAATATTTAGTTTTTCCATAACTGTCTGTACTGCAGATTGGTAGATTATCGGTGACAAGTGTGAGACCTATGAACAACATAGTCATTCTTATACATTCTCTCATTGGACTAACTTCTACTCAGTGAAATAAAAGTTAAATTAAAATATTCCCCTTTTTTCTGGGGACCCCTTGGGGGCCCCGGACCCCAGGTTGAGAACAGCTGCTCTAAATTATCAGTAATATAATCAATTTCTTAGTATTTCCCTTGATTTATCAGTTTATTACACTAGATATAGGATGAAATGTACAGTGCAGTCTTCGTTACACATTCGATTACATTCAAATACAAATCAAAGTTTAAAAATGGTGACAACACAAATGATAAAGGAGAATCTAATGACATCTAAACAATTCTAACTGAAAAATTAAATACGTCCACCTAAACAGTTAATGTATTGAGAAATTAGATACACCAGTCACAAATTAGATACATCAGTCTATACAGTTTATCTCATGACAAATGTTGTTAAGTTTTCAATTCGTTCTGTCCTTGAATTATGTCATGTGGAGAATTTATTTCACAGCTAATGTGGCCTACTCACTACACTTTCTCCAAAAATTAGTTGGATTACATCATTTTGTGAAATATTTCCAAAGCTATGGAGAAATTTAGGAAAGGTGGATTTTGTGCAGTGCAAAAGGAAACACGCCCTGCGGTTCAGAGTGAATGCAGCAGCAGCTCTGCCTGTGTCGCCACTCGAGGGTTTTCTCAGTTTGGGTTCACTCACAATTAGACATTCTGCAAGCTTGAGTTCTTTTTTTAAAAGCTGAGTATGTTTCCAATTTACTTTGGGATTTTATTAGTTCATTCCAACATTTTTTTTTTTTTTTTTTTTTTTTGGTAATAATTTGGTTTGGCCAGATAAACTGAGGGCTGTCTTGGTGTTTTGTCATTTTCGTTGATGTGAGCTCCAGAATCAGCTGGCAGAGGAGACTCATTTTCTTGTTTATTCACTGCCTCTGGAGTACTTTATAATTAGAAGAATAGGGATTGCTGTTTTTTAAATGGTTATAAAATTTGATGTTTTTTTAGGAATTGTGATTATGAGGAGGTACTGACCTAATTCTGCCCCGCATGCAGAGTTTGGAGCATTTCTGTGCACTCGAGGTGCTGATTTGCAGGGCTCTGTATGCAGGGTCTCAACTGGGTATTTGTCCCATTTTTTTTTTTTTTTTTTTTTTATCTTGTTTTGTTTTTGATCACCAGATTTCACTGCCACATAATAGCATGGGCTTGATTATTGATTTTTTGACTTTCCATTGCATTTACAGCCTCATTGAGCTTGACCTTTGAAATTAACGTAATGCCAAAGTAATTTTAATCTGCTGTATGTTCAGCTGCTTTTTATCCAATTGTGAAGTTGTTTTCTGCGAATGGACTGTTTTTGGAAAACCATTATTTTTTGTTTTCTTTTTTTCCCTAAATATGGCAGAAGTCATGAAGTTTCCCCTTGAAACCCTCTTTTGAGGTTGATAGGAGGACCGGGTCATCTGTATTCACTCATTGCACCTTTCTCCAGGAAAATCAATGAGAAAACAACAAATGCTTTAAGTTCACTGCACTTCCAATTCAAAATCCTACATTAAAGCAGCTCCAATGCCAGCAGAAATCATGTTTTTGTGCAATTTGGTTGCTTATGTTTGGTTTTTTTAAACTATCTACATTCATTTTTAATGTTTGCCTGAAGAGAGTGTTGGAACTTCTTTCTCAATGAACAACAACCCCAAACCAAACAACACATCCAGAAAATGCCTCCACACACACACACACACACACACACACACACACACACACACACACACACACACACACACACACACACACACACACACTTCAACAGAAAGCTGGAAGTCAACATGTCCAGTATCCCAGCTGTTAACACTGCACTGGTTTCCTGTCTCTTTAGGAATTTATTTTAGGGCTGTTTTATCTGTTTTGAAGTCATAAGCAGTTCAGCACATATCAGGATACCTGAAGGAGTGTGTTCCAAGTCGAGATCATCAGATTCTGATTCATAAAACAGAGGCAAAGTGAACAGACTACCTTTTGTTTTTTTTTAATGCTCCAAATCTGTGACATTATGCCAAAATACTGTGAGTTGGAAAGGATTTATTTATTTATTTATTTATCTGTTTATTCATCTATCACTCTTATTTTGCACGTTTTATTGTTCTTTGCTTATTTTTCATTTCTGTACGCTACATTAACAGCATATGTTCTCCTTCCTATACGCCGAAAAGGATGTTATTTAAGAAAGCTGCTATATACGATGAAAGCTTTAACAGCACTCTATCATCTCTTCTTTGAGGAGAGAAATTAAACGCCACCTCTGTGCATTGGAAGTTTGCCCTCACAGTTCCTCTGGGTGGTCCCAGCGCCTCAGCTTGGGACCCCTTGCACCCAAGGACACAGGTTGGTTTGAATTTGACGTCACAGCTGCTTTGCATAACCACCAGTCCGCGCTTTTGATTGGACCGTAGCGTGAATAATTTGCTCTTTTTTTCTCTTACCACGCTTCTTCCCTTCAATTCAATTTCCACCCCGACTGCTCGGTCACTCCCCCCCCGGGTCCATCCTTCAAGAAGCGGAGCAGCCTGCCGCCGCCTACCGCTGCTCAAACGTGGAGGGAAGGGGAACACAGGACGACGGCCGTCGCTGACTGCGCGGCTCTATTGTTAGTCCACTGAAATTTACGGCTCTGTCGACATATTCAGTGCAATTTGCTCGTTTTCACAGCCGAGAGGGAGGGACTGTTTGTTTCTCTGGGAGACTTCAAGAAAGAGCCTCGGCGTTTGAAAGGTAAAGGCAGTTTGCTACATTGTAACGTTAGCTCAGCGAAATGATTTAATACATCAGCTTCTCTGGTTTAACGTTTGGTTACACTGAAGCTGCAGGCGTCCAATGGTTATACAGGCTATTTTTATTTATTTATTTTTTTTTTATGTGCATTGTCGCGCATCGTATCCGTCTTTTAAAATTACCCAGAAATATTTGCGTTTACGCCATACGCCCTCTTTGTAATGCCGAGTGGCCAGTTTGTGGTTGGATGTGATGATGGATGTTTGGCATCGCACGGAGCGATTGGGCGGTGGTTTTAGCGTGCGTTTCCTCTCGAAAAGCGATGTATCTGGGCGCAGAGTAGTAGCCTACCAAACTCGTCTGGAGCAGCCTGGCTACAGCCGACACCACGCTGGTTGTAGGCTATCGGTTCAATTTATTGACTGTTTTTTTTTTTTTTTCTGTCTTGGTGTGTCTCCCTGCAAGCTGCCCGGGCTCACTCGTCTTTTGTTCTGTGAGGTGAGGTCGGCCTCTGGCAGCCTGAACCAGGGAGAACTTTGCATGTGTTGTGGTTGTCTCCCGGGGTCCTTGTGTTGGTCCTAGTTGTTTCTGACAATAAAATGTAATTTTTAAAGCTTTAATTGTGGCATGCAAAACCACCCCGGGCCCTTATAAACACTGGCTCCCGATGTGGGGTCCTGGGACCACCTAGAGGTGCGGGGCGAGACCTCCAGCGGCATGAGAAACAGTTAAATTTCACCAAGATGTTTGGAAATATTGCACAATGATGGTGGGGGAGTAAGAGGGGGGCGGGGTGTTGAAACTGGCCGTATGTCCTATACCAGTCTGCCTTCAGTGTTGGCTACAGTTCATAATCGTAAACAAATCATGTGGGCCTCGAACAAAATCTCTCCAAACTAAGGGATGATGTGTCTTTTGCATGGCTGCTCCAAAACGCACGTTTACAGTGTTGATCAATAAAATCACATAAAAGGATGAGACAGTTGCCAATTTTCCTTTTTTTTCTTGCCTTACTGCAAGAAAAAAGGATGATGGTGGATCAGTATCACATGAATGTTATGACCACAGGACGTCTGTCTTGGACAAATGTTTTTGTATGTAAGTTGATAATGAAATGACTTCATATGAATAAAATTTGACTATCATAAACTATATTTGATGCTGACGTGTAAAGCTCTGAAGTAGCCTAGCAGCTCGCACCCCGAGCAAGGCTTCTTGCATGCTCAACCAAGTCTGCAGATGTCTGTGCTTGATGTTGTTTCCCAAGATTCCTATCAGTCTCAGTTTTCATATTTACACCTATGCGCATGGAGTGATCTCACTGTTGATTTGGCAGAGCAGAACGAGAACAGGAGAAAGACAGAGAGCTCGGGGGCAGACGATCAGGCGACTCCGTCTGCAGATCCCAGTGATATGGGGGATGCTGTTTGTCATCCGGGTTTTGGCCCAAATCCACATTACATAATCAGAGCATTTTGGATGGGGAGTGTTGGGAGTTGGGTGGGGGTGCAGTGACTCTCCCTCTTGGCTTCAAATGGGTATTTGACATGCCGTCTCGCAATGGGGAGTGTCTGACCTCCTCCAAAACAGCTCCTGCTGCTGCTGTTGTGGTGTGAATTGCTGCTGAGGAGGTTATCTGTGGAAGGGTGTGAAACCATGTGTGAATGACACACACGGTTTCTCTCGCTCAAACACACACGCCCTCACTCAAGCTCCATGGGCTTATTACAGGGACACTTTGTTTTTATTCTGTGCAGCCGTTTCCCCTGTCCACACCTCTGCTTCCCTTTCCTCTTCCTAAGCCTGAAGCCCGCCGGAGTGGAGGCTTAAAATAGTTCCCTTGATTCAGGGCTTCCTATAACCTTGACAGAGCTCAGGAGAGTGAGATAAGGTGGTTGGAAAGTGGAAACTGCAAACATTATTCTGGCAAAGTTGATTTATTTCTGAAGGGCCTGAATGGGCTGGCTGTATGCAGTACACTGGGGATGCACCAACACTGCTGTCAGCACCAGTACCGGGCTAACATACCACATCATTTTGGAGATTTAACCCAAGGCTAACATCAGATACCAAAAGCCCAGAGTAAGAAACAAAGCTGCTTTTTCCATTTTTGCAAAAAGTTCAAATTCTTTGAAAAAATAATTTTACATAATAATTTTTTATTTATTTATTTAGACTTCAATAAAGAGCCTCGGCATTTGAAAGGTAAAGGCAGTTTGCTACATGGTAACGTTAGCTCAGCAAAATGATTTAATACATCAGCTTCTCTGGTTCTTTTCTGAATGTACTAGTAAATACTGGTTCTCTGGGAACCAGTATTTACTGGTACATTCTAGGGCAGAGCAATATAAGCAGGTAGAGGAAAATAATATAGCAGTTAGAGTACTGTATTGTCCTATATTGTATTGCATTGTATTTGCCATTTAGGTCCTGTCCGATCAGACCTCAATCATCCTCCTCTTATGTTCCTGTCATATACTAGGCTTCAAGTTCAAGGTCCTATTAGATGCCATTGACTTTTCCTTCAACCTCTCTGTCAGTCTTGGAATGCAGATGAGCTTGTGGCCAGTGAACTTCAAAGTGTGCCATGAGTCAGGAAATGAGTCTGGCGCCTAATGGGGCAGCTACAGTTGTTGTTTATTTTGGGCGTGACCGTCCGTGACATGCAGGTGGTTGGCATTGCAACATTTTGGTGACCATGACTGTCACAGGCTGCTTGAAATGGATGCCACATGCTGTAAAACATGTCAAGCCACTTGACGCTACCAGCTGTGAACGAATGACATGTCTGTTCTGCATTTTCACCTAAATACCTTCAATAGCTGGAATACCTCCTGGTCTTTGACTTAATGAGGGCTTTCATTTGAACAGTTGCCTCAAGGTATGCTATGTTTTGGCAACCTTGCGTAGCCTGTCAATCACTTATTTCATTTTATATGCAAAAGTAAAATTAAAGCAGCTGGCGACCATGTCTCCTGTAAAAAGGAAAATGCCCTCCTTTATGAATAGTATGTTAGTGATTTGATTTATATTGGCTGATAATGCGTTCCTGTTTATTCTGCCCCGTGTTGGTCCATGTGCTTCAGTGCAGCAGCTCTGAAAGGATGATTATGGATGTTGGGGTCAGGAGTTCAAATCCATTCTCCATGATCCTGCATAGTGAACCCATGATGTACGTGACAATTAACACTCTCTCGTCCTCATCAGCTGCCACACTGCCTATTATATGCTTTATCAACAAGCCTTAAATCACACCACACAGCTGAAACACCATGTGCATTCCCTCAGACTTTGATACTTTTATGGTCCATTATAAAATGGATCTTTTGGCTAAAAACCTGCTTATTTGAGACAGCCAAAATGGGCAGATCCTCCAGTAGAATAACAGGACAAAATAAAGGACAGTGTCACATTTATACAAATTGACTTCTCTCAGTAATGAGTATGATAAATAAAGATATTGGGTCATGTGACACTGATCCCGTTAAAAGTGCACAGACATGACATTTTTTCATCTGTGCATTCAACCATTGCATAGATTTTACTGGTTGAAATGACCTCCACTCGAAAGAGTTTGGTTTAGTAAAGAGCTACCAAGATGAGCTGTTATTGGACTTCAATCTGCAATGGATGGCGCCGTTAAAGCCTCGACACAGCCCCTTGCCTGAGAACTCACCCCAAACCAGGGCAACTGAATGGAAAGTACAACCCCAGCACTGCGGAGAGAATTTGCATCTGCTTGGAAGTTGACTGCTTTTACAGCCTGCAACCAGTTTGAATCTCAGTCCCGCACCCATGGAAATCCAATCCCAACTTCTGCCTGCTCCTCTACATCTGTTTAGGATGGCACTCATACAGGGTCAGACCACATTTCATCGCTCACCCGCTAGATTTCCTGTGTGTCTCCTGTGTCCAAGACTCCAGTTTGGCAGCATGTGTTATGGCTGTGCTCCTGAGGGCTGGTGGGATGGCGTGGCGCTGTAACTCTCGTCACTGCGGTTGGGAGGCTGGCACTCTCCTGCCCATTAGGATAAAGTGGTGGACACGAGTGTTGCATTTTAGGCACTCAGTCTGCTTGTCTGGGATTGTGAAGCTGGGCTCCTGAGCACTGTAATTATTGAAAGAGTAATTCAGCATTTTCAGTCTGTTTGTCAGCTCACTTTGGTGGAGCCTTGAATGCCACCCCAACAACGTACTTTTCTCTATGCCTTGCCTATCACATTAGATTGTTTATTTTTTATTCTGAACTTTCTTGCATTTCCCCAGTCTGGCTGTGTGTACTGAAACAGTGCGATATACTCTGATATATTCAGCCACTGATCAAGGTTTGTGTTCAGCGACTATATGGGTGTGTGTTTGCGTTGGGCATATCTTGTTATCATCCTTTCCTCTGCCTCTTTATGCCCATGAGTAAGTCATTCTTGTATATTCAGTAATTGATTATGTATGTCACAGTTCAGGGGTGTGGCTTTGGACTTGGATGGCTGTCCAAACGGGCTGGTGGGTGAGGTGTGGGATCAGTCTCATCTAGCCTAGACTCACCCTGCCCACTTGGATGTACGGTAAATGATCTGGCCCCCAGGCTCCCCGGCTTTGTATTGACTATCTGCCTGGTTGTTAAGCTGGTCGGCTGCTACACGGGAGAGCAGCAGCCTGCAGGGTTTAATACGGCAAAACTGATGTCAACCAGTCATCCTCTACAGACACCCTCATTTTGGTTCTTTATTTTCAGCAACTTGAACTAAAAATAAATCCAAAGAGTCAGATTTTAGGGGAGGTAATTACATCTGAAATAGAAGCAGTGGTAGTGTTAATTTCTGCAGTGTCTCTCAACCTTCCGCCTCTCTTTGGTATATATCCATTTCGTAGCCTTCATTCCCTCACTCTCCCCACCATTTTCCTTACACTCATTTCCCTCTTCCTCAGCCCCACAATCTATCCTTCCTTTCCTCCTCCACATGTCGTTCCTCTTCTTTCACCCTGGCTCGTCCCTACCAATACCTCATTCATCTGTTTCCACTTTCTGTTCATCTAGCCATTTATTTTTTGCTTGGCCATGCTCTCTTCTGCCCTTATTTCTTTTCACAACCCACCTTTGGTTCGTCCCTTTCCATTCCTCTGTAGCCCTGACTGTGTGTCCACCCCTCTGTTTCTCTGCAGGCTATCATCTATCTCTGGTCAGCCTTTCAGTGGGGTGTTTTGGGTGAAGTTACCAGTGCCAGCTGCTCCCCATCCCCTGACACCAGCTAATCTCCTACCCCACCTCGGCACCATGCCGGAGGAGGTGGGGGCAGGCGTCATGTCTGCCCACCCCCGGCCCCCTCATGCTACCCTAATATTATACAAATGGAGATATTCATGATTTCAGATTTTTAAACAATTGCTGCCATTCAGTTCAAGTCTAAATTTAATTCTTTCTAGCTTTTTTTCCTTCTCTGATTACATCTGTTTACACACACACTCTCACCCCTGCCCTGCCTGCGCTTTCATAGCACCCTGTGGAGTCTTGTTTACCCCACTGACAGCCTGTCCTGATGGCACCAGTCCCTGGCCCAGTGCTTGTTTGAAGCCCCGCCAGGTATGGGGCAGATTGTAACCCACTTCCCTGTGGAATTTCCTTGCCAGTGGGCGCTAGTCCATCTCATTTTGATTGCCATTCCTCTAAAGGCTAACTGGCTTAGTCTATTTAACTTGTAACCTTACTTAGCACCTGCTCCTCTTAGCCTTATTGAGTGATTTAGCATCACTTAGCTCATGCTCATTGCCCCCTATGGAATTGATTAGAATTAGCTGCATGCTTAACGTCTAGTCCAAACCAATCTCATTATAATGAATAGCTCTGGTTTGCTAAGAGCTTGTCTATAGTTTTTTTCCAAGTCTGCTCACATAAATAGAAAACAATGATGACTGACAAATGCATGCAAAGTTTATTTATTTCTAGCTGCGTATATTCTACCACTTTAGGTTAAGGTGGGAGGAGGGTTGGCTAGGAGTCTCATCTGTCTTTCAAGAATAAGGCAAAACACTCGGATCAGATCATCACTTATGTTTGAGGTATTCCTCATGAGGAAAAATAGTGCATGGCTGAACATATGGCAGAAACCAGCCAGTTTGAATATGTCACCCTATACAGAGGAATAGCCAATATTATTAGCATTTGTCAATGTACACAACACAGTCAGGATGAAATATCATGAAGTATACTTAGTACTATAGTTAGTTAGTCAATATGTGCACATTTTGTAGGACAGGTCAGGTATTGTTATTTGGACAGACAAAGAGCAGTCAGCCAATCAGCATTGTGCATCGAGGATTAGTGTGTTTCTTTGTCTATAAATAATGAGGTGCATGGAGTGCCATTCTTCCATCTTCTGCGATTAATTCTCTGTGGAGGGGGAGGAGCGTCGACACCCAACCCAACCCTTCATGCACACATACATACATCATAACCCCATCCCACCACTGCACGAGAGAAGCCACCAAGGGGGGAGGATCGGAAGAGTGGTTGTGTGCAACGCCGAAGGCCTGGATGATGCTTTTGTGCTCATAGGTAGCACAAATGCATCATCCACTATACAGGATGCTGACAGCAGAAGTCGGAAACGGATCGTTAATGCTTTAGTGCTTCCTCTGATCAGCCACATGTCTATGGAGAATGAGTTATTGTCTAGCATCTGTCTCCTGGGAGGTATTTTCTTTCCAGAACTGCCACGGCTCTCATTCATCATCAAGAAAAAAAACTTATTTCACTGCTTTCCCCCCCATTACATCCATTTTATGTTTGTATGTTGGTTTATTTATTTCTTTTTTTAAATGGCATTTCACTTGTTATACATGTTACATTTTCATTGCCCTAGAGCACTTAATTTGATACGTCATGGATAGTAAACCGCTGACATTTGTTTGCCCCCAAAGTTCGTTTTTGTCAACCTTAGGGGTGCTCTTGTAACTTTGTCTATATTGTAAAATTGTCTATACTGCCCATAATATCAGAAAAGGACAATATAGCATTTGAAAATAGAAAGCACATGGAATCACCATGGACCCATTAAAAACAAAGGTCTGAAAGTGAGTCTCTGAAAAAGTATACTTAATGTGATGTTTACTGGGAACTAGAAAATTGGATTGCATTGTATTGTTAGTGAGAGATTGTCTGTTTATGCGTGTCCTCTGTTTTTGTTGTCATACATCAGTGAATGACTGTGAGAAAGAATGCTAGCCTGTCCTTGCCCGCCTCCCCTCACTGTGTCCTGCAAGAAATGGGCCTGTTTTGTTTTGTTTTGTTTTTGTGTGTGTGTGTGTGTTTTGTGTGTGTGTGTGTGTGTGTGTGTGTGTGTGTGTGTGTTTTCATTCTGTCAGCTGGATAACCGCCTGTTGAGGAATGCATCTAGTGATTAGAGAGTGTTGTGTAAACGGTTATCTCCAGTTTGATTAATTTAGCTATGCCTCATCTGTGTGATTGAATGGGAGGAACAGTTACGTGCAAAAAAAAAAAAAAAAAAACAGTGGACAGTCCAATCTTGTTCATTGTTTTAATTCAAATACAACCTCTTTTGTATCACATTTCACATAAGAGGAAAATGTGTTTTGCTGACAGATCAGTTAACCTTCAAGAGACACCGCACATTTTACCGAACACGAATTTTCAGTAATTGAGATGCCAGCATGTTTCTACATCAAAGCAGAAGTGACATTCAAAACCAAGCAGTGCCAGTACAAGGAATTACCATCTGAACACACCAGGGCTCTTCACAACCAGTGGGACACAGCTTAGACAGTCAATAATCCAATAGCTGTTTTGCACAGACATTGATAATAGCTGACAAGCTGCATCATCCTTCACTGAGGTGATGTTTATCAGTTGTTTTACCCTGGTGCAAGCTGCCAAACTCCCTGTTGTGATTTTTTTTTTTTTTTCTGCAGTGTCATTTTTAGATCAGATTATATCGGATCATTTTGCTAGAGAGCTGGACTCATGTACTGTGTTGTTGTGTTTGTGTGTCAGAGCGAAAGAGATGGGAAGGCTCTTCCTGTGAAGAGATTGAGGCAGCTATTCAGCGATCTGCCGTATAGAGAGGCCTGTATTCCAAAATACTGAGCTCCCATGCACTCGGCTGAGCCTCTGCTGTCAGCATGCTGGGAGGTGTGTGTGTGTGTGTGTGTGTGTGTGTGTGTGTGTGTTCCAACAAGAGATTGAATTTCTCCTCTCTCTTTCCCTGTCTCTGCATGCAGTGTGTGTACCGAACGCTCAACCGGTGATACAGCAGAAATGGCAGCGCTGCCTTCTATGGTCAGATGGAACAACAGGCTTACACACACACACACACACACACACACACACCCTCCCATTCCCGGCAGTCAATTTACCTACCCACTTTCTTGTAAAGATCAACACTTTTTTGTTCTTTTGTCATTCTTTGTAGTTCAGTGAAGGTTGGCTCTGGAAGTTCTGAAGGTTTTGAAAGTGAATTTTGTAGCTGGCAGTGATTACACAGGGGCCGTTTTCATCTACAACTGTCTGTATACCTTACACTGAGTCAAGTTTGTGAGGAGAATGTGTTTGAATCCTGCCCAGACAGAGACTGGGATAAGGCAGACCCCGATAATAAATCGAAGCAGTAAAGAGTAATGAGAAAGCCTTGTCGAGACGGTTTAATCTCGACCGTTGACTGTGTGTGTGTGTGTGTGTGTGTGTGTGTGTGTGTGTGTGTGTGTGTGTGTGTGTGTGTGTGTGTGTGCCTGCGTCTTGCATCCTGTCTGTTGCTGTCAGACTGAAGCCTTAGCTGTAGCTTTGGAAACCCCCGTCCTTTCCTGAACACCAATAAATTTGTTCTCCATTTTGCTGCATGAACCACCCGCTCTCTCGCTATAGCCTCATTATTTCCTTCATTAATTATTTTTACTATTTCCTTTCAGCACAGTTCCTTGTGCCTCTGTCACAGGGTTGTACACGCCCTTAGAAACACCCTTCATGCACACACATTGCGCCCACAATCAAATACAGCCTGTGTTTCTTCCTGTTTTTCTGTGTGTGTGTGTGTTTGCCCACCTCTTGGTCAGTCACCACTGTGCACACAGACTGTAAGTGAATGAATGGACACACAGAGGAGCTTGATACTTTATAAGTGCACACCTCTGTCACGTCGCACAGACTACTAGTGCAGACTGCTTGGTCAGGGCCCGCAGGACCTGCTTTAGTGTGCCTACTGTCTAAAGCATCAGGCTAAAAATCCTGCTAATAATCAAGAGATGAATCAAGTGTGACTGGGATTGAGAGAATGCAGGAAGTGGCAGGCTGCTGGATCCAAGCCTTCACTTTTTTGTTGGGTGTGTGAACTCTCTCACACACTTTAATGCCATGCACGCATGCGTCCCACACATTCATAGGTCACTCGCGCAGTCTCTCCTTCACAGACTGCCTCATCTGATCCATGCTCAAACACTGTGCACATTCACAAGCCTCCCTTCCGACCCTTTCACTCTCTACTCAGTCACACGCGCACATAAACACACACTCACACACACTCACACACTGCCAGCTGTCAGTATGCGCAGCCCTGAGGAGTCGGAAGAAGGCAGCAGAGCTGGAATGTGGATTGGTTGGATCCTGATACTGCTGCTGCTGCTCAGGGCGTTCATTCCTTAGCATTCATCAGCTTAACAGCAGATGCAGCGTTGACATGAACTTTGGAGCAGAGACTCATTTAACCCCACATCAGTCAACCAAAGTGGTTAGCTCACCATGCAAGCAGGTTTTAATAATAGACTGAATAATATGGTGAAGAAATCATATTTTACTTATTTTAGCAGACGCTGTGACATGATTCACAATTTTAATTTTGTATCATTTTTATTTATACTGAGGGGAAAAAAAATCTAGCGATGATCTGATTTTTGCTGGAGTCCGTAGCAAATAGTGTTTTCTTACATCTGGGGAGTATTATTTGTAGGCCAGTGAATCTCTGTAGCACCGCAGTACTTCATCATTTATAATGGTATTTTGTCACATGATTTACTTCCATCAAAAATTGCAGTTCCTGAAAATGTGTTCCTCATTTATCCTCATCAGCCCCTGACGGCAGTAAAAGCACTGACCCACAGTTCAAACACACAAATAAGGAGTTAATGTAGATCACTCGTGTGTATATAGCCTTTACAGTGACACATGGAAGGAGCATTTCAACAGCAGGGCCGGATAAATCTACAGATTACATAAAGCCAGCATCAGTATCAACAGCCCCCCCATCACACATGCTCACACACACACAATCCTGTCCACCTCTACCCTCCAGCCCACCCCCTCCCAGCCTGCACAATGCATTCCAAACCCCTGCCATGCTCTCAACACAGCTAAATCCCCCTCTGCTTGTATTAGACACAGTATTAAAAGTGACCCATTTTGTCGTGCACCACTTCCAATGTCTGGATGTGCAGAGGGATGGGGCATGACAGATGTAATTAAACTGCCTCAAGAGTGAGAGTGGTAACAGGGATTGTGATGCAGTAGGCTATATTTTTTTCATCAGAGGAGGTGGAATGTAAATACCAGTGGGGCCAGTGAGTTTCTTCCCCGTCTAGACAGACTCCCCCTAACAAGCTTACGAAGTGACGGCTGCATTTATAAACACACTTTTCTCCCGCTCGAGCTAAACTAAACCCTGCTGCAGTGTGTTGAGCCCACGGGCCCTTGTCTTCAGCTTCAGCATCAGCTTCTGCATTAGCATAGTTGCTACACATTGTAATTGTCACCAGGGGTATAGAGTTAATTATAATATTAGCCACGCGGCACTGACTTGAAGGAAGAACGCTGTGTCCTGAATGTGGTATTAAGTCTTCCTTGAATTAGTATTTGTTATGCAAATGTGGACCGAGGGAATGGTGACAATGAAGGATTTCTTATATGGGGGATCTCATATTTCATCAAAATGCATGAGGTTATTTATCTTGACCAGGCAGACTGTTTAAGACGTCTGTCAGTATTTCTTCGGTCACTGGAGAAAATTTTTTGTTTTGTTTTGTTTTGTTTTTTGTATTTGAGCTTGTATTGGTTCAGGCACTAGTATAATATCTGCAGATCTGTCTTCATACAGCCTGAGATCCAAGTCAGCATTTTAGAGACTTAGAAAATAGGCAAAGTCAGTGTGGTGTGAGGTTAAAAAAACAAGTTTTGAATTTTTGTGCTTTGCAGTTCAACTTCTCTCCTCTTGTCGTGCAGTCACAGTGTAATTTAGCAGAAGATTACTCATGTGATGATGGTATTATGATACTGATACATTGTGTACACTTGCCCTCTGTGCTGTCAGTGTCAGCTGGTTGGCGATGATGCCTCTGCATGCTGCTCTCTGCTAAGCCTCATGGCATTAGTCGCCAAACTGGCAGAGCTATGCCATTCACCTCACACTGCCAGTCGATCTCTAGTCCCTATCGCACCGCTCCTTCCATGTGGAGCACTTGTTCCCTCTCTGAGCAGATTGAGTGGGCGCATTACCTTAGAGACAGCTACCATCCTGCCTAAAACAATAAGTTGTTGCACTGGCCTATCCGCCCACTTCGATCAGAATCTGGAGGTAGATATTGCATACTAGTTTCCTTAGATTTTTTTTTCCTGTCTGGCTGTCATCCATCAGGTGATGTTGCTAAAAACTGACAAGCTAATTGTCTCTGTCTAGTGGTGGTAGAAGAATGACACTTTCACACTGGATATTTCCCATGGAGATCATGGCCGGATGGTTCCCAATTTTGTAATGCTGTCAAGACCATCCCATCCATATAAATAGGTTGTTGCTAATGGATTTGATTTGAGTAACATTTTCCCAAAGGCTCTAAGCATTAGCTAATTGAATCTGATTTAAAGCTTGGTATTTTAGAAGGAAGAAACAGTGCAAACATTATGGCGTTAGCTGCTTTCCCCTCTCCGGCCTCTCGTCTCTTCATGCTCGCTGTATGGGCTAGAGGTTTGTAACCACAGAGCTCAGAGAGGGGAAGAGCGAGATACTGCTAGAGGCAAGAGAGGGACAAGGGAAAACTCTGAAACCTGGCTCTGAATGTGGCCAGTTTCTTCTTCTTGGTTCAGCTAAAGGGCAGGACTCAATTATTTGGTTGATTGACTACCTTAATTAATCCCCATGGGAGAAATTTATGTGCCTCCACAGAAAAGACAAACAGCCCATAAACAGACAGCAACTACTCTAAGACAAAATGCACCCCAAAATACACACAAACAAAATACTTGTTTGTATGAAATATGTATGTTTGTAGCAAAGTACTTGACACTTTTTGTGATGTTTAGCAATACGTATTCATTAACTGGAGCTTTCCTGAAAAACACCACTCACAGTTGTTTATTGAATGAAGTTTTGCAAATGTGAAAATAGCTGGCAGTTTCACCAGCAGCATCCAGAGACGCCAGTTTAGGGGGTTTCAGGGATTCTGTGTTTGAGAGTGGGTATTTGAAGTTTTTGTATGTGGGGAGGTGTCGATCTGATGTGCACTGATCTGAAGTTAGTGTATGCAGGCAGGTGCTGATCTGTGTATTCAACTGTTATCAGAATGAAACTAGCCCAACGAGTTATTCCAGCACTGGTAACAAATGGTTTGTTTGTTCACTGGCCTTTTGATTGATTGAGCCCACATTTGGTCCAGCTAGTCCCCAGTTATGTAGAGGTTTTTCCCAGTAAGAAGTGAGTGGGAAAGTAAGCAAGTTTAGGGCGCTGGGAGCAAAGCATAGTGTTGTGGTTGGCCTTCATGAAATGTTAATGTGTTACTAGTGAGGCCTGGACAATGTGCCAGCTCTTTGTGTAGATTCCCAGAACATGCACTCTTAAAATGGCTATTGGATTGGTCAAAGATCATTTTAACCACAACTGACCAAAGATCATCTTGATAATTTTGTGAATTCAGCCTTGTTATGATGACTAAAAAAAAAAAAAAGAACATCAATCTGTATTTATTAATGTTGTAATTCAAAAGAAGGGATGCAAATCTATGAATAAAAGTGGAATACTCTTAGATTAGCCACTTTCATTAACATAGATGTAAAGCAAGTCTTAGATTCTACTTCTACTCAGAGTGCTTGATAAATACAGACCACGGCGCCAGGTCTATGGAAAATTTTGCTCAGTGGAAGTCAACATTTTTCTTTGATTTTTTTTTTTTTTTTTCCTCTTAGCTATGTCACACATCATCCACAGCCATGAACGTTTTTACTTGTCTGTGCTGTGCTTTTAAGTGCAGTCTTTCTAGTAAATTTATTCTGTTAATTTTCCCTGGCTCCAATTTCATACCTTCTGTTTATCCCGGCTTTTTATCAGCCAGAGCTTCTCCGTCCTTACTTTCACTTTATCTCTATCACTTATGCATTTTTCTCCCTCTTGCACTTTTTGTGTTCCATTGCTCTCTTCCCCACTCTATTAGGTCTTTTACTCTAATTCTATCTACCTCTTCATTTTTTCCCCTTTATTGCCTCTCCAGTCATCCCTGGCAAAGCCTGTTTTCTGGGCCACACAAAGCCTCTGCCGGCCAGACCATCTGTGTAGTAGTTTACTGGAAGCAGACCATATAGGATCAGGAGGAGGGGGGGATGCAACCAAGGGGTAGAGAGGAACAAGTGGCTATAGGAATAGAGAGGAGTAATTGGGGGGAGGGGGAGGTGAAAGAAGCTACTGTGGGTGCTAGGGAAGAGGGGGAAATGGGTGCATACTGGGAGGGGGGATATAATGGATTGGAGTAGGACGCTTTCCACTGAAGGCTGGAGAAGAGAAACTTGATTGAGGTTAATGAGTTCAAGAACTATATGCGTCTCAACTCGCTGAACGCCCGCCTTCTTCCCCAACAGTCCTATGCAGCCTCTCATAGTCTTCATTACTTTCCAGTAGTACTTCATTACTGCCAGAGTTTCCAGTACTGTCAATTAAGAGGTCTCCCAGAACATGAATCTCCTTTTTAGTAATCATGAGATGCCATCCTGATTACTGTCCTCATCTGCACAACAGAGAGAAACACAATAGCTAACAAATGGGTAATTTTGTGCTGGTTTTCCACCTCCTCCTCCTCCTCCTCTCTTCTTCCTCTGTGGGTTGTGTGTCATGTCAGGAGATCGTGAAGCCTCTCTTGGCTTCCAGCACTCCAAACCACAGCCCTCTCCCCTCTCAGTCTCTATATGCTGGAAGCCATTTGGAGCACAGTCACAGTACGCATTCAGCGTGTCATCAGTTTTTGTATTCCCTCGCCATAAAATGTGCAGTTAAGTTATTCACCAATTTACCTCTATTATGGTGTTTAATTATTGACCATTTCCATTAGCTTGTTTGTTGTGGTGCTTCAGGCATGGTCTTGTTGGTCTTGTTTATCATAGCTCTGCTCCAGATGAGTGAACTAGTCATTGTGGAGGAGGACGTTGGTTTAGGTGGAGACTTGTTTGCCTCTCTCACTGCTCTCTTCCTGTTTTTTGGATTCCCCCAAATTCCTCAGAGGCCCTTCACCATAAATGGTATTTCCTTTGGCTGACCGTGACAAGTTTGTCTTATGACTTCTCTAAGTAATATGGTCAAACTGCAGTTAAGAATAAGGTTGTAGCAAGAAAGAGATAAGTGTTGGGGTCAGAGAGAGCTTGGACAGTAATCCCTGTTTTGTTGTTCCTCTACAGGACGTTGAAGTGTGAGAGCAACCAGGCGGTTCTGAGTGTGAGCGTCTGAATTTGGTTAGCAGCAGCACCAACACCAGCATCCATACCATAGGAGGGGATGAAACCGGATGGGGTTACCATGGAAACCATGGAGCCCACTGAAGCTGCAGCAGGAGCAGAGCCCTCCTTATCACAGGGAGCAGCCACGCAGGAGGAAGTGACAGAACAAGCTCAGTCCGCATCACAACCTGATAAAGCAGCATGTACCACAGTGCCCCCTGCTGCTCAGGAGGCCAATGACAAGCCAGCAGCAGCAGACTCCAAAGCCAAGCCACAGGCTGTTGCGCCTAAAGTTAAACTTGCTGCCAAGACAGCAGGAGATTCTGGGTCCAAATCACGGCCAGGCTCTGCCCCAAACCGCACAGTGAATGGGGTCAAACCCACAAACAGCGTCCCACCAAGGACGACTACAGCAAAGAAAACCACCACCACCACAACAGGAGCATCAGCAACCGGGGCGGTACCAAAAAGGCCAGTGGGTGTATCAGTGGCTTCCTCCACAGTTAGGACCCAAACTAAGGTGCCTGAAAAGAAGCCTGTTGGACCTGTCAAGGCTACCTCTGCTGCTGCCGCGGTAACCAACGGTACCAAACCAACAACAGCGAATGGCACGCCTAAGAGACCAGCTACTGGGCCTGTTAATGGAGCCAGACCTAAAACCACAGGTGAATAACACAATATAATGCAATACAACTTAAGACACTGACTATGTGAGTGTTTGTTTTTTTTTCCCCCTCCCCCACAATTCACGTTTTGGATAATATAAATTGTTGGCAAGCATCCAAATTCTTCTCGATCTTTGATTGCCTCAGAATCACATCTTTTTTCTTCTCTTCTTCTTTCACTTCCATGCAATCACCTTGTCTATATCTCTTTTCATTTCTCTAGCTCCTGCCAGCAGACCAGCTGCGTCCACTGCCACAAAACCCAGCAATTCTACTGCAGCAAGACCTGATAGAACAGCTGTTTCCAAGACGTCCAGGTATGCCAACGTATTACCCTATCATAGCATTGTCAGTAATTGCCTTTACACTATCGCTCCATTGCGAACTAGGGCCATTTGCATTCCTGGTATCGTGCCTATGGCTGCACAGTATTGCCCTAAACCCCTCCCATAACATGTCGCCTCAGAGTAAACATCACCCAAGCACAGTAGATGCACTGCACCAACATAGTTTCACCGAGGCACAATCAAAGAATGGAAGTGACAATGGAAACACAACTGACCCTGCATTTGATGCAAAAGGAAAGGAGGCTTTTTACACACCCTGATGGCACTGTGACTGTGGAGTCATCAAATACATGGATTTGAATGAAGTTGGCATCAGTTAAGGAAACCCCCTCAGCTGTATTTATAATAGAGCCTTTTACTTTTCTCTCTGCTGTACACACCACATCTGCTCCACTTCTGAGATCTAGAGATAACTTGCACAACAGGCATCCTCCTTACAAGCTGGAAGAGGGGACGACATTATTTATCTTGGTGCCCTGAAAGGGAGCAACGACAAACAACGTCCATTGTAGGGTTTGGGCCGTTACTGGGTTGGGTTTCATGTCGAGAGTGTGAGTCATGCTGGCAGAAATAACCTGAGACAGAGGGCCTTAACAGACTCAGAGATACTGAAGAACTGTGGCTTTGTCCCATAAAGACCCTCTGGCCCGGGCTCAGACACCAGCTCCCCAGGGCAGACAGCTATTGACTTGGATCATAATCCTTCTCATACTGGTCTGATGGTTTGGATAGGGAGTGCTCCATATGGATGAAACTTTCCCCTAAGGGCCGTTTTTGGCACTTCTCTGGCCTCTCAAATGATCATTTTGGCTGTGCTAGAATTTCAGAGTTGACCCAGTCATTTACTACCAATCCTCACCAGAAAGTTTTTGTTAAAAAAGGTCTGTTATTTGAAAGGGGTGCATTTCAAAGACTAAAATGACTAGGGATATCCTGGTGAAGTGATGACTTTTATTACGTTTGTGCACAACTTTGTTTTATTTCAGCTCCATTTGGAATTGACATGGAAAGAGATGGAAGCACACTAAGAAAAAAAAAAACAAACACATTTCTCCCCTAGCATAATTACAGTGAAGATTACTTTTTTAGACTGGTGCAGTAGTCTATATCAGTAGTGTAAATGAAGTTCAGACTAAAGCTTGGACCGAGTCAGATCCATAATAATCCGCTCCCACTTCTGTCCACAGGATGTACAGTTGTGCACTGAGAAGCCTGATTAGATTTTGTCTCCACTTCACTTCCTTCTTAATGCTCTCTTATTGAATAAAGGAAATGGCCGCCAAACACAGTACAGGATCATTCTGTTCTCTCTTGGCCAGAGGTTAAATAAACACTTATGTGCATACGCAGACATGTCTACACCTTATACTTTAATTTATATCATAGATACTTTAGAGTTTTTATTAGAGAGACGCTCACACACTTTAATTTGCATACCTCAGTCATCTATTTTACATCGATGATACAGAGTATGTCAGTGTCTGAAATGTTTTGACAGCTGTCTGTGTTGGATGTGTCTAGATTGGCCATCATCTATTTTAATTTCTTTATTTATTTCTTTAGTTAGTTTGTTTAACATTGCTGCACCACATGAACTTAGATGTGAAGCCTTTTTTATGGTCTTAGCCATGTATGTCCTTACGTGTGTATCAGATTGTCTGCATGAACAAACTCATTCTCATCGTCTAAATTATGCAAATGAGGCATTTCAGATGTACGGGTCTGATTACAGAAGCCAGACACCTTAAGTGATTAAGTTTGTTCCTGTGGACGTGACATCAGACACTCGCTTCACTTGGAGGCAGCTAGACAGACAACAGGAGAACAGCAGCAGGTGTCTGCCCTCGTAACAAACGTGTGTGCTGCATTTTGTGCCACCTGTGTGGAACAGACAAGTCAGTCGTGTGTGGTGGATCCTCTTCGTCCAATGATGGAAGCAGTGGTATGCATTACGAGTGTGAGTGTGTTTGTGATCGTGCAGGCCGCTTGGCAGAGCCAGGCGATGACACTAGCAGACCTCCTCTCAGCTGGAGTGGTGACTTGCTGTTTTCCCCTGTTAGTCATGAGCAGTAAACAGCCCTGATGTAAGGTTATGTGATTCGATGGGAGCGGCTTGCTGCTCCCATAGCAACACAAAACAGGAATTAAAGGATATTTACAGATTCAGGATACAACCCAATGATGATATGGCTGTAACACAAAGACTGCAATACCCTTTTTCCTCTAAATTTGCAACATTTGTGCTTTCAACCCAACCATCCTGTAGTGTATACACAGAAATGTTTCACTTAAATTATGTATTTGTTCACTCTTTTGCAGCTAATAGCCAAACAAGCTTGCTACCCCTCGGCCAGCATATGATAATACCACTGTTGCTATGGCAACAAGCCCAACCCACCGGAAAGAACAACCAATCTTCATGAAGTATTAATGTTGATTGCCTTGAGGGGAAGAATGAAAGTATATTGGATTTGATTTTTACTAGAGGCCCGTTTGTAAAGGGCAAGTGAGATTTGGAGATTGCATGGCACTGTGAGCTCCACAAAACATGCGCCTCACTTATTGGCGCTCAGGGAACCTGGGAGGCTACGATTAGTTTTGATGGAGGGAGAAAATGGAAGAGCAGGAAGAAATAAGCAGTGTTGGTGCAGAACACTGTTATTGTACCCAGTGATGTGGCCTTACTGTCTCTGGCCATGTTATTGATGTGTTTATGGCTTTGTGGGTTGCCTGGCTTCAAGTTCTAAGTAACAAGAACACACGGATTGTGAATAGACACACACACACACACACACACACACACACACACACACACACACGCAGCTTATCAGTGAGACCATCATTCCCCTAACGCCTTCTATTATCTTTATGACTGGGTGATAGATCACCAACTACCCGCCGATCATAAAAGAAATCCATCTGAGTGACAGCAGGGTGCCTCTGTCCCCATGGTGGATGAAGGATAGTGTGTGTATGTGTGTGTGTGTGTGTGTGTGTGTACGCGTGCGTGCATGCGTGTGTGTGTTTTGTGTTGTAAATGTTATAAAATGCGGCGCCTGCCTCGCCCTCCTCCTACCATGAGAGGCTGGTGTCCTTGTCTTGTCTGAGCAATATGTCTTTGTCCTCCCCATTCCCTCTTTCAATCGATCTTCTCTTCCCCTTCGTCCCTTCGTCTGTGCATGCACAATATCGGGCATTTGGCTAGCACCCCCTCTTTTGAGCTCTCCTCCAATCTAACCTCCATCCGTCCCTCCAGCCACCGCATCACCCCCCTTCAGCCATTTTCATCTATCATTTTGTTGCACCCTGAGACTCTAAAATTTAGTGTCTGAGATGAGGTAGACTCTGATTGTAGGGCAATACTGCACACTAGTCGATGAAGTAAGTTGCCTGAAGCACTGAAAGTTTTCCAAGTGGACGATACTTTCATTCTCAAGTGCTACAAAATTATCCTGAACATCCAGAATGCTACGGAGAGGACACTCAAGTAGTCTCACCGACTCTAGGTGCAGTGAAACACCATTTTGAGAACATCTTGCTTCCTTAATTTGATGTATTTCTTGTTAAAAAAAAAAAAAAAAAGGTGTTGGAGCAGGTAACTAGAGTAAAATAATGTGGTGGAGACATCTAAAAGTAAACCAGTGAAAGATCAGGAAGGGAGTGAAAGAGTTTTATATGATGGGAAGGGCAGAGAGGCTGGACTGCTCACAAAAAAAAAAAAAAAAAAATGTTTTATTGGTTGTAGTTTTTATTCACAGCTCCTTGTTCAGCATGAGGTCACTTTTTAAAGATACACTTTTTTGGGAAGTGAAACTAATGGGATTTTGATGTAAAAATACAAGGGGGAAAAACGACCTTTATCTCGAACGTACTATTAAACAGAACGAATGAAAAATGAACGACCAGGGTGAAAGAGTTGTTTTTCTTTTCATTCATCTCAAGTGCTATCCCCGGCTGTCACAAATAACAATCCCTTCAAAGTGCACAGTAAATTAAGTGCTTTTGAGCTCCATGGTCTAGCCTTCACTCCTTTCATGTGAATGGCAAAAAGAATTGACAGTAGCTTTGCACAGTGCACTTTCTTCTCACATTGTTGTCTTGTTCTGTCTGATCCTCTCTCTGTTCCTTCCCCGTGTCGTCCCCTTGGGGGATGAAACAATGTCAGTTCTCCCCGCCGGCCTTGGCAGGGAGCAGGATTACTGTCCTAACAGAAGCAGCCTATGGCATCTATCACCGTGACAGTTGGTACCCAGGGCCTCGTAAGAGCCAGCGCTGTCTGCTGAGCTGTTGCTAGGCTCCGACATTTCATCTCAACCCTGTGCCGCGGTGATTCGGGCCGCTCTTGATTGTCAAGGAGCTAACTGTAGGCCAGCACAAGCCCCAGGAATGTGTGCTGCTCCCAGGAAGGAGGAGTAAAGCAGCTAGTTTTGGACAGCCTACAAGCCAAACAATGTATTGTCGGGGTCCTCTACTTCCATTAGTTGTCTCAGTGGGGGCCCTTGAACTGATGAGGGGGAAATAAAGCGAGAACAGCGAATGTGTGTGTACTTTGTGTGTACTTACTCTGCATTTGTGTGTAAGATGAGCCTCCTCCAGCAGGGATAAAGTGTACCTACAGGCCAAGCGCTCTTTGGCTTGATTAAAAATGAATATTTAATCTAAAAGAGGGTATGCCAAGAGAGTCAAGCTTTCCAGCTGTGTTATAGAAGAAACAAGTGGCTGGCGGGAGGTGAGGGATAGATACACTGATGGATGGCGTGGGTGTGGCTTGGCTGATAACTTCTCTCGTTCATGGTTGCGCTTTCATTTTTGGCAAAACAGATGCTGCAGCTGCTC
The DNA here is from genome assembly GCF_902150065.1 of Myripristis murdjan. NCBI lineage: Eukaryota > Metazoa > Chordata > Actinopteri > Holocentriformes > Holocentridae > Myripristis > Myripristis murdjan. The sequence goes on from NC_043980.1 coordinate 14,147,396, forward strand.
AGAATGTGAATATTGTGGGTGTGTTGTTTGAGACTTTAGTAAACATTGAACATGGACTGAGGTCTGGTTTACAACAAAGAAAGCCCATTTCAGTGTATAAGTGTTCAACCAATCTGCGTTTTTAAAATCCATACTGATATGTTCTAATATTTTATTTATTTTTAGCTTTTAATTCAAAATTTAAAAAAAAACTACTGTGCTAAATAAATTTATAAACAAGAAAACTATTACTAGAGTAAATCTCTTTTAATGAAGTGTTTGAATATACAAAATTAAACAATTATACATGCACAATAGGAAGAGATTGATTCTGCTAAACGATAGTAAAAATCTCAGTTTTAAAAAAAAAGAGTCCTGAGCTTGGCAGATGGATGACATGGATGTACCAATTTCTAATATTTAAAAAAGGCAGATATCAGCCAAATGTATTTGTAAACTGTAAACTGCTAAATACTCAATCAGTTTGACACTGAGGTGCATGTTTGGTTTGTCCCTTTGCTGACCTTTGCCTTCAGGGAGAGACCTCCCATTGGGTTGTTAAAATCCCATAAATGGCTGCATATCACCTCACAACCTTCCTTTAGGGCATGTTTTGCATTGATTTCAACACTCTGTTGGCAGTAAATGTAATCCATACTGATACACCAATAACAGAACCACCAGCTGCCACCCAAGAGTGTGTGTGTGTGTGTGTGTGTGTGTGTATACAGTGCAGGCATTAGTGAGACTGTCCACTCCTCTCTGTCCCTTCCCTCTGGATCAAACCATTATGAGTTGTGACTCATCATCAAACAGTCGAGCGGGCGGGGTTCGGGTTGTGTGAGGTTATTGCGTCTGTGACCTCCCCTTGCCCTCCTGGTTTCTTCCCCCCGGCCCATCTTTATTCCTTCTTCTCGCTCTCTATTTTACTCGTATGTCTAACTCACTCTCTGCCTAAATGAGGAGATTCCCTCAGTTTTCTCCCCCTTGCCTCATGCTGTAATTGAGTGGTCTTGTCATTTTGCATTCCCTACACACTGCAGGATCAGAGATATGACAATGGCTTCAATAATTGAACTTCAGTTATCTGCTCAATCCTCCCTCTCCCCCCCTCATTCCACATTGTTTTCCTTCCCTCCATCTGTCATTCCCATTCAATTTTTATTGTCTAACCTCAAAAGTTCAGACCTGTGCTTTTTCTGTGTCCTCTTGTATCTCATTGTTTTCTCCCGTCGTTCAGTATTAACCATCTTTGATGTAGTTCGAGTTTTGTCTGCGTCCGACACGCTATCCAGTTGTTGGGTTGCATGTAAGACCACAACTCTGCTTCTGTGTTTGATAGCAGCCAATTACGATGATGTGAGTCCATGTCCGTCCAGTGATTGCTGGGTCTTGAGGAAACAAATGGCTATTGTAATGTTTAATCGCTGTGGGAGAGGCATCTGTGTGCAGGCATGCTACTCCGCTGCAAACCCTCCAACTATCCATCTGTCATTGTCAATTCATGTCTGCATCGTCTGCCTCAGTGGCAAAGAAAGCCCAAAGGAATGGGAGAACATAATGGGGATTGTGCTAGTTGATGGTGGGGTCATACAGTTCAAAAAGGTAGTTAGATGCCCTGACTGTGCAGCTCATTTTGCTGAGAATCTATTTCAATGGAAAAACAAATTATCTACAATGCTAAAGGGTCGAATTGTTCTTGCATATCTGGGTTCAAGTGTGGAAATGAGAGCTAGCATTGCCTGCGGCTGGAAACATGCTCATTTAGTGCCGATTTTGTTTGTAGGTTAGCCAGCGCAGTAGGGCATTGCGGCCTGGACGACATCAAAGTCGAGCCTGATGAAGCAAGTGTAATGTATGGAGATTTCAGAGACCAATGTAGCACTACACAAGCCCAACAACATTTATAGAGTTTTATGTAGTTTACTCATCCTTGTATTACTGTTTTTTAAAGGTTAATTGCTCAGCAGGGATCAGGAATCCTGCGTTAGTACGGTTTTTCAGGTTGTACTCCATACTGCAAGTCACATCTTGTACTTGACCTAAAGGTTAGATTTAAGTCAAGCAGACTGATTATCAGTGATGCCACTCCTTGTGGCTGCTGGTATTTTTGTTAAGTATCGCAGAGCTGGACTGCATGTTTAAAGCCCCAGTGTGGTACTCTACATGACATTTTACATTCTGACCCATCCATTTTACATTTTCCCATCCAGCTGGCCCCAGTCTAAACACATATTGGTTTACAATGACCATTAAAAGAAGTTATGCTTTTACTTTTGTAACTTGAAGCACATTCCATGAATTTTTTTTTGTCCTAACCCTTAAGTTGGTGTTAAGGTAACAGCTGGTAGGCACCATGTCCAAATTTTAAAAAATAATCATTCTTGTTGCATGATTCTTTTTCCCAATTTGGCCGTTCGATGCTGTCTTACCAAGGAGGTTGAAAATCTGATCTTCAAGTGGAAATGGTGACACTGTATCAGTAATTTTATCAGTCATCCATTTGATTTCATTTCGGTTCATAATTTTTTCTGTCTGACAACAATGGCATGAATATGACAACACCTGCACATATTGGTTGTGACATAACTTCTGGTGCTGTTGGCCAGAAGTTATGTAGCAGAAAGCTGCAGGAGTTGCTGTATTGGGACTGGTGACTTCTCTGCACTGTTATAAAATGTGTCATGTGTGCCTCCTGGTGGCTTAGTCGTCTAAAGGCACATACCATGTAAATGAGCCTGGCTCAGGATCTTTAAGGCCTAAATGGGTGTGTACAGACTATGATTAACCTCTGAGCTACCACTCATGTTGAAAAATGTGAAGAACTGCTCTGTGAAACTTGAAAGAGAAGGTAATTCCATCTTGTAAATACTTGGCTGGCATGTATGTTTGCTAAAATTACTGCTCTACTGGATTGTAATCACTTGGGTATTGATCCCAAATGTGTTCACCAAGCATCCCTGTGAAAAGCAGATCAGATGTGGGGGAGCTCGGATATAATATGATATAGGTTCAGATCCTTTTTCAGTTTCACACATAGAATTGCTTCTTGGCTGCTTGTCCAAAAGGAGGAGTGTGTTTGTGAAAGAATTTGAAGGAGAGTAGGGGAAAGAAGTCTTGGCTACATCTAGCAGTGGCTAGAATGATTGAAAGGATTAGCACAGTGTCGCACCTAAGAAGCTCTCTAGTCCTAGGAGTGGACAAGGAGCTTAATAGAGGATTGATTTTTTTTTTTTTTCCCAAGTCATTCTTTGCAGTCTTCTCCCCCACCTGCGGTATCCATGCTTAGCCACACACACCCCCAGCTTCTCTCCCCTGCCTGTCTTCCTCTTTCATGATGACCCCCAGCTTCTTCCCTCTACTTAGCAGCCGCATTTCTTACTCGCCCGTCTCCGTCTCCTCTCTTCTCTCCTTCTTGTGCCTTCCCTCTGAACCCTTTTCCTTTAGTAAACTATAATTCCTTTCCATCATTTTTAACCCTATTACTCTTTTTTCCTTACTTGCTCTCTCCAATTCTCATTTTCTCTACCTCTTTTCTGTCTTATCATTCCTCTTTCCCTTTATCCCACCCTCCTGTCTACTCCCCATCCCTAGACATCTCTTTCCCTTTTCCTCTCTTTATCATTTGCTCCTTTCACCCTCCCTTCCCCCCGGATAGGGATTAGAGAATGACTAAGAGATGCATTATAGTGGGGTGAAAGATAGATAGTGCTTTGTTAATGGCTTCTTATGGACCCGTTGACATTGCTTTTGTGGTCTACATTAGTAGAGCTCTTGCTTTCATGCTTGCAAATTCATGTAGCTGAGCAGCATCAAGTTTACAAATGTATTTATTTTGTTAAGTGGTGAAAATCACTTTGAGTCAGACCTCATTGAATGGGTTGAGTAACAAAAATTAAATGGATTTTTGTTGTTGCTTTTTTTTTCTGTGAATGTGTCACTAAAATATTCGTCTTCCTACAGGCCTGCAACTTCCACGGCATCTCGATTTGCATCCACCACGTCCAGGCCCACCACTGCTGGTGCTGGGACCACTGCAGCTACAGCCAAGCCTCCCACCACTGGAACTGCCAAAGCTGCTGCCGCCAGAGTCACCACAGCGCCCTCTGCTGGCAGAACCACAGCAGTGCAGCCTCCCAAAAATAATGCTGTTGCTAAGAAAGGTACAGCTGTTACATGTTTGGTAATTCATTTATTTATGAATGGCCAACCCAAACTAAAACTAAAACTGTCCCAACTAGCCATGGCCAAGTTTTTCAGTCAATGTAGTAGTATGCACATGACTGAAGAATGTTATGTGCTGTTACAAATGGAGCTGCTGTTGACTCACACAAAAAATTTCAGCCTTCACTGACAATAAACTGTAAATCATCAACCATCATCAAAATCGAAGCTAGTAATAATCACAAGCCTGTTTCTCTCTTGACAGTTGGATTAGATCAACTGATGTTTGTTTTGTCCTCTTTGCTCCAGATGTCAGCAGACCTGCTTCTGCCACCACAGCTAAGAAGCCTACAACAGCTACAACATCTGCTGCTACCAAAAAACCTGAACCTTCAAAAACCACAGCCACCTTAAAACCCGACGCTGCCTCTAAACGGCCTATTCCCACAAAGGCGGCAGATCCCAAAATGTCACGACCCAAAACACAAGAACCCCCAAAACCCACTCCCACAAAGAAAGCTGCACCACCCACTGCACGGCTCACTGCTCTTAACAAACCTCCCCTGGGCCGGAATCCGCCTGCATCACCAGCCAGCAAACCTGCGGCTAGCAGCACCGCCCAGACAAAACGTGGGCCCAAACCCACCCAGGCTGTCCAACCCTTCACTGCCACCAAGAAGACAGGGGCTCCAAATTCTGCCACAGCTGCAGAGAGGCCGAGTGCTGCTGCCATAGCAACAACTGCCACTGCAGTAGTCGCTGCCACCACAGCAGTTGCTGCAGCAGCGGCCATTCTTGCTGAGCAAACAGAGGCGCCAGCAGAAACACAAGCAGAGGCTGTACTGGTTTCACCAGAAGCAACACTCCACCCTGCAGAGGAGGCCCCCTCCCCAGCTTTGGCCCAGGACACTCCAGCAGAGATGGTACTTCAGGAGGCTGTTCAGGGCGATGTTACTGCTCCCTCCCCTCCACAAAGTCCGGTCAGGACAGCCGTCCCACCCACATGTCCAGACCAGGACTTAGTAGAAAGCATTACTCCTGCATTAACAGCTCAGGAGCAGATATCTGCTCCAGCTGAGGCTGCCCTCCCAACAATGCCCTCTCCTCCTGCACTATCAGAGGATCATGTTCTCCTGGCACTAGACCAAAACCCCTCCACATCTAAAGCCCCTCCATTGACAGTCAGTGCCACACTTCAGGTGGTCTCCTCCTCCAATCTCAGTGAGGAAGATGATGAAGAAGAGAGGGAGGGTAGCCAGCAAGTTTCTGTGTCAGAAATGAGTGGGACAACTCAGCCCACCGAGGAGTCTCGTCCTGGGTCAGCTGGACCTTTGGGTGGGTCTGCTTGGAGGGTCGGTGGGGCTCTGCTTTCTGAGCTTGACTCTGAGGAGGTTAGCGGCAGTCAGCAAGGAGCATCGGAGCTGAGTGCCCCCGGTGTCCTGGAGGGCACTGAGAGCATGGATGATCTGGGAGACGCCAGTCTCAAAGGAGCCATCGACATGGAAGGAGCCTCTGCAGGCTCACCTGACTTTGAAAAGGTTCCTGATATACCAGTCAATGATTTTGAGGAGGATGAAGATGATGATGAAGATGATGAAGACCGGGTTTGTGACATGGATGTCGGCTCAGAGCGGGCAGATGACCTGCAAAGGCCCAGACATGACAATGAGGTAGATGATGAGGAGGAGGATGAAGATGTAGAGATGGCCAGTGAGGGAGTGACTGAGAGCGGGCTGGAAAGCTATGGGAACGCAGATGAAGATGATTTTGCCGAGGATGAAAGGTTGGATAACCTGAACCGTGTAGCCCAGCCTCCACCTCCGCCTCCTCTGCTGCCCTCTGCTCCAGCTGCTCAGTGGGACCAACCCAATCCTTTCGCTGATCCATGGGCGCAGCCTATTCAGCTCCTGCAGCCACAGCCACCTTTTGAGCACATCTCCCAACCTTTACAGGCAGCTGCAGCTAGCCCTTCCACAGATCCCTGGCAAGCAGATTCAGAGACCCCTACCCAGTCCCCAGCCCAGGCTTGGTTAGAACTAGGCTCTGCGCCCTATATCCCCCAAAACCAAGACATTTCCCATCACTCCTCAGGCCAGGCTGAGCCACAGAAACCAGAGGCTCAAACTTACATGGACCAGTCCAACTCAACTCCTATGCAGACTCTGGCCCCAGCTCCCCTCTCTGCCCCAGGAATGTCCCTATCCAGCACCTTGAGCAGTGAGACTAGTACACCTGAGGAGCTCTGCGAATACAACCGGGAGGGGAAGCTCCAGCTCCCCAGCCAGGGTAGCCAAGCCCCAATGCTCTCTCTCCAGCCTGACCCCGAGGACCAGGACCTTGGCATCCACTTGGAGAGAGGGGATAGAGAGGGAGAAGAGGAGGGCGAAGCGGAGACCCTGCCTGCTGATGAAGTCCTTGGAGGCCCTGCAACAGCGCCCACCTCCAACCCCTCATCATCCTCAACAACAGAGGATGAGGCTAGCGACACGGAGGGAGAAGCTCAGTTGGACGATCCCCTGGATGGCCAAGGGATCAATAACATAACCTTTGACGGTCAGCCTTCAACGCAGCGCTCCCTGTCTGCCGTGGACGAAGGAGAGGAGGAGGGTGGTGTTGGAGGAGACGCCACTCCACCTTCAGCAAACTCGGCGGCCTCATACGGCTTTGACACCATGACCACAGCCTCAAATTCCAATGCCCAGTCCACAGGTGAGAGCTGCACCAAGAGTCCTGGCATCTTTTCCCTGGAGGAGCTGCCAGAAGAGGCCAAGGAGCCCTGCATCATCATGGAGCCTCCAGCCCAGCCGTGCCCGACAGAGCAGCACTACATGCAGTGCGGGAAGCAGGAAGCGGACACGGCTGAGGATGCGGGAGTGGAATTGTCGGGGTCAGAAGAAGCCTCCGCTCCATCTTTGTTACATCTGCAGCAACCAGAGGGTGACCCCGATGACTCCCAGCCTCCCTACTACTCCGCTATCTGTGAAAAGACTGAGAACTCTTTCGCAGGTAACGTATAGCTCCTCTCCCTCATAGCCTAGGTAATGTCCTCTGCCTCCCTCTTGCCCCATCCAAAACAATGTCACTTGTGTAGTTCTTGTTGTCGATGTTTGTCCTGAAAATATCTGGGGTGGATGTAATCAAAGTTAAACTAAAACACAGAGAGCAAAAAGAAAGGGAAGAAATAAAAAGAAGACAGCAGTGCCACTTCCCTCTGATATAATATTTCCATTATGATTATATGGCTTAAACTCCTGTATGTGCAATAGCTACTACTATTTACTCTTACAGTGTGTGAGCGCCTGTGTTATTGGTTTCTATTTTAATTAACACTGCATTATCTGGTCACCCTGAACTGGCATGGATTTGACTCGTCTGTTTACAGTCCAGCTCTTACCGAGAAATAGTAAATTAACCATAACCAATGAAATGTGGGTTGAACTGTTTAACAATTTTCCATGTATATTTATCCAGTACTTTTTACTGAACTTAAAATGAGTTTGGTTGTACTTTAAATTTTTTGACTTTGCTCTCCTACCTTTAAGATACAGGCATCTTTACCCCTCCTTACACCCATCACGCCTCCTCTCTTCTTGCACTTTAAAGTTAGATTGTACCCTCTTTCTCTTATGTTTGTTCATCTTTTGGAGTAATGAACCTTAAAGCTTTAAATAAAGATTAGATTTTTACCATGAAGTCCTGTTTTTCCCAGACAGTTTTATTGGCATGGGGACTGGGGAGTCGAGTGTGTGGCAATTTTAAAGTGTACTGTGTGCAAGATAAACCATCTGACACCACTGCCATTCATTTCAAGGGGTCTCTCAAAAATTTCGGAATTTTTACTAGCAGCTTTACAGATATAATTTTATTGTAGACACTTGCCACACAGCCTACTGTTTTAACCTATCATGTGCCACACTTGCCATCACACAAAAGTTGTGGCTCACCTTGCAAAACTGGACCTAAGATAATATATGGAACTCATTCATTAAAATTGTGAGCTCCCCCAGCTCTCTGATCCCTCACTGTAGAGTACGCTGCCCTCTACCCAACCACAGGGAACTCACTGGTCTGGAAACCACAGCACTAGAATCATTGTAATACCGTGAGTTGACCCCCCCCTCACCTTCTCATCCACGGATCGAACTTCAGCGTCTCAAGCAACAACGAAGTTTGACATCTCATCGTCCAGTCTCAAGAAGAACACCGCCCTGCACTCTACTGCTGTTATTTTCCTTTCACTTCGGGTCTGTTGCCTCCATAGCTCTCCTGGCTTTTTAAGCATTCCTGCTACACTGTTTTACAGCACCGTCTTAATGTCACCAGAGCTTATGCATGTCACCATGGCAAAATGTCTTGCACCTTATTGGTTTGGATTGCTCTGTGTATGGTCAGTCTAATAGCTTGGCTCTAGGACTTTATGTGTTGCAGTTGACTGCTATATTTTAAACTCCTTTGTCTTTTGGAAATAAATTAATTTTCTGACATCATTTAGTAAACTGCAAATGGCAAAGAATAACTTGCCAGCAATGTCAGAGTGATGCCCAGCCTTAAAATGATTATTTCTAAAGCCAAGCTATTGTTTTTTGTTTGTTTTTTTTCACTTGTTATGCTGTATGCTCGTAAATGCATGGAGTGAGTTCTTGTCTTGCATGTCTCATTGGTTGACTAACTATACACTGAATTCACGGGTGGCAACTGTTTAAGCTCAGAATAAGGTTTTCTTTGAAGTTTGTGTCTCACTACAGTTGAAAGTGATTGCATATACAGGAAGTTGGCCGCTTTGTTTTTTTTGCCACACAAAAACCTTTCTTCCCTGGGTTTCTTTTAAAAGTGTTACATGTAATAAGGTCACGCTCTCTGCTCAAATTTCTCAGCCTGTGCCCTCAACACACCCCCCAATCAGCTCACTTTGCCCAACCACTGTCACCATTTTCCGGTGTTCACTTTTTTTTACAAGAATACTCTGCCTCCACCCCCCTAAATACTTGACAGACTATAAAGGTCACTGCTGCACAGCTTGCAAAAAAACTTCTACTGTCACTTTTTGAATGTACAAAATTACAGATAATTGCTAGGCCAGTTTGTTGCTGTAGCTGACTGGCCGACCTTTGGGCTTGGCTTCACAATGCTTCCACTATTGTTTCACTAATGCCTCAGTGAGTATGAGCCTGAGAAGGCTGCACTGTCCCTCTACACCCCTCTGCTTTTATCCACACTGCACTGCTCTCACTGTCCTGCTGCCTGTGACTCTGTTTGATAACGCCACGCTACTGTGATCTCCCTTCCCGCTTCCTTTCACACACAGGCTTCAGTGCACTACCGCATTCTCACCGCCGCGATCACTCAGCATACCTGAGACCCTACTGTGACATCGTCATACCCACCGGTGGCGCTGTCACCCCGCCGAGGCTGAGTTGTGCCGACCTCCCACCTAGGAGTCCCGGACAGCAGGCGCTCAGTCCCCAGCTTCGCCGGCTGGAGCAACACCAGAGACAGCTGCTTGAACTGCAGCAGCGCAGGGGGCTACAGAGCGGACCCGTGGAGGTGGTGGAGCAGGAGAGGAAGACGAAGGAGGAAGAGGAGCAGAGGAAAAAGAGAGAGCAGGCCGAGGAGGAGATAAAGAAGAATAAAGAGGCAGAGGAGAAGAAGAAGCAAGAACTGGAGGAAGCGATGAAGAAGGAAGAGGAGCTGAAGCAGAAGGAGGAGATGGAGAAGCAGAGGAGAGACCTCCAGCTGCAATTACAGCAGCAGCAACAGGAGCTCAAGCAAAGGCAACAAATCATGCAGTGGCAGCAGGAGCTAGAACAACAACAGCAGCAGCAGCAGCAGCAGCAGCCTCATAAAGGCCAGTCCACAGTGCTGCTGTCTCCCTCCTCTGGCCTGTGCACCATCTATGAAGCCCTGGAGAACAGTGACGACGAGCAAGCTGAAGAAGACGAGATGAAGGAGCTAAACCCTGCTAAAGAGCAGAAAGAGACTAGTGAGGAAATGGTGAATCAAGAGAAGGATGATCACCATGTGAAGGTAAAGTCAGATGAAGATAAACATGAATGCTCTTCACCTCCAACTGAGACTGCTCCTCCTCTCCCAGACTCGCCCCAGAGTCCCACGGGCCCCCAGCACCCTGACGTCAACAGTCCTCCACAGGACATAGACAAATCATCTCCCCCTCCTGAGTCTCCAGAGCGTCCTCCACCTCTGGACCTGGACTGGGGCAAGAAAGTTGATATAGTCCAGCAGCTGATCAACCAAACCCTGCTGCTTACTGGAGATGGCTGCTCCTCCTTGCTGCTCCTGCCGGGGGGTGGAGGAGGCACGCTGAGCCCCTTGGAGAGCAGCCTGTGGCCCAGCATGTTGCCTCCACTCACCCCTCCCTCTGCCACTGTCACCTCTGTTAGTAGTTTCTCGCCAGAGGCTCCTGGGAGCTCCCCGCAGGGAGAGTGGACAGTGGTGGAGCTGGAGACGCATCACTGAGGGACTCAACACACAAATGTTATGTCTCACAAAACACAAACGTTTGTAGTACTGCAGATTTAGTATTGAAACATACATACAGAGACAATAATACAAGTGCTGGCTATATACATGCTTACATTTGGGGATTCACATCAGTAGGAACTGCATATAGGGTGATATAAATATGTCTGCACAGGTGCACACATCTACTGTACATGCACCCTTTAGTAATTGAATGTTTGCTTTTGAATGACACCTGTGTACTCATTTACTGTGTATGAAGTGTAGACAGACACATGAACCTGTGGTGCTATAGATCCACCTGGGAGACATAGGGATTTCTAGATTTGCTTCATAAACAGACATGCACATACCAGTGCTTGGTGGTGCTGAGGTTTAATAGTTAACTGTTTCTCAAAGCATGCACACTGCTCCTCATTGCAAGAGAGAAACCTGGGTGACATCTCTGCTACACACACACACACACACACACACACACACACATGCATTCTTATTCTAGGAGCCAAATGCATCATGACACCGTACTGGCTCTCACACTGTAACTCGGCACTTGTCTTACCTCATACTTGTAATCCAACCCGTCTGCAAACAAACACCACACTGACAGGTGGGACTATATTGTTACAACTCAGTCTTCTTAATACACACATGAAAAAGTACTTTTTAAATGACTGGCATAATCCCAAGATGCATCACTGCTAATAACAAGATGGGATTGAATACCTGTTTCTACTTCCATGCCAGATCTCTCTGCCATGGATGGTCACATACACACACACACACACATATACACACACCAATGGTGCCAAGTGGCCACTATGACTCAATGGTATATTACCTTTACTCTGTTTTCCTTCCACAGCCCCTTTAACTGAAACCAAAAGTCTTTATACATGTTGATGCACATCTTTATCACTTTTCTTCTCAATGATCTTAATATTTACACTGGAGATGTCTTGCTGCTGAGTAGTGATACAAGTTAACTGAAGCTCATTTGGCTTGACCTCGACATCTTGACGAAATTGCACTTGGCCGATATCCTAAAGGCAATTGAACTGGAAACATGTCGTCCAACACCTGATTTATCTATGCTCTAGTCTGGTGATTACCTTTAGAGGTCTGAGGACTTGAGTTGATTGTTTAGAAACTGCTGATGTTTTATCCCATCCATCTAACTTCCCTCGGTATCATTTTATTCAGATGGTTCGACCTTTTAGATAATGAAGTCCAACACGGATAAGCAGGTTTTAAATGTCTTAAAAACTGTCATTGTATTATACATGTAACAGGGTCTATAGGTGAGCCATACCTGCTTGAGGTGATGAAAAAAAGTTTATATTAGTAATTGAATTGAATACTACTGAGATTTAGAAATTTTACAGTTTAATGTTGAGCATCACTGTTTTGTACCTCCATACCTAAACCCAAACTCACTCTTCCTCCGATGTGGGTCTTGTTTGTCCGATTTTTAGATGATAAAAGAGAGGTGGAGTTCAGGGAGAATTAAATTCAGAAACATGGCCTTGTAGCGTGATAGTGTCCAGTACAGAGACTTTTACTTGAAAAAATGATGACTAACTCTGGGTTGAACCGATACTGCTGTGAGGGTCCGGGGTCTTTCCACCATGTCATGGGTGGATATGGGGAGTGCAGAAGAGGAAAGTGAGGAGTAAACTAAAGAGGGGAATAGTAGTAAAGGGGAGGGTGGGGGCGTAGGCTGCTGGAAGTGCTGGTTATCAGCAGGGTGTTACGGGATCTTATTGCGTATTATCATTAAAACTGTGATGAACTATGGGACACAAGTGTCCTTTGTCTCTGGTTGTAAATGTTCATGACTTTGCCGTCTGTCTGTATGTTTACTGTGTGTTTGTTAGTGAATAGTGTTTCAGCCAGACGTTTTGATCTGTTTCTTTGTTGCTAGTCTTATGATGAAGGAATTCTCTTGGGTGCAAATCGGCTTTCGTGTGAAGTCAGTTTATGTAGCTCTTATCTCTCGTTCAGATCTGACCGGAGGGCACAGACTACAAGAGCTGCTGTCACTGTGAAAGAATGTGAATTGGTGTGACGTTGCACTCATGTCCTTTTGAATCAGAGTTTTGTGTGTGTGTGTTTTTATGTATCAACTTCTCGGCTGACTGCCCTTGCCTTGCAGATTGTTAACAGCATAAGAACTGAATTGATGTGTTTATAAATTGAATTGAAAGCCGAAGATCTTTGTTCAATGAGCCAAGTCTGAAACTGAGGCGGATTCAGTGTCTAGCAGGCAGCAGTGCAGCCTCTGACTCTCAAGACAAATCGTTGCCCTTTTCAGCTGCTGAATCCAGCGAAGACGTTGCCCTTTACAAATGCCCACTAGTCTGTCCACAGTGTCTTATCGGAGCCGGTGCGCAGTAGCTGAGAGGCAAGCAAGCAGGAGTTCATGCTAATGTAGTTTGGTACATTCCACTTGTCAGGGTCAGGTATTTTTAGTTCCCACAATGCATTTTTTTTTTTTTTTTTTTTTTACAAAGCTGGACTTTAAAAGTTTTGTTTAAACATGTCTGTAGTGTATTTGTAAACCTATATGTGTGCATTATCTGTTCAAAAAGGACTGCTAAGAGCCTTTTTCACTGTAATGAAGGGAAACTCCACTGGAATTTTATTTTGTACTGTAGAGAGATTTAGGAGTACAGTAATGATAGCCCTTTTGAGAGTCATAATATAGATTTTTAATTGAAATAGAGAATGGAGGTTATTATTTGTAAATGATAGCGATATTAGTAATATTGTTTATTAAGTAAATCGCCTGGGGAGTGCCTCATTTTTCAGTTTTACTGAAAGGTGACTGTCAGTAGTTCCCTTCTTCATGTCCAACAAAGTCAATAGAGCTGATAAACCAAGTTTAGTGGGTACAATGTTAAACTCCATCACACAAGGCAAAACTCTGGTGAACAAATTATATTGTGGTACTCTATGTGGTACCTAGGTGGCCCATGAAATGAACATTCACTTGTACATTATAGTTCTCAAATTTGTTCAATACACTCCAATTTTGTATATTTTTATAATTTATTGAAGTTGAAGTGCAGCCCATGCTTACTAATTTAAATATGACTTGATGTACTTGTTGAAACGAAGTAAATTGTGGCTGAAATTATGGCAGCTTGTTTGAAGTATGTAATATTTCCCTTACGTTCTTTGACTTTGTGAAGGACAAAAATCTGTGATTGTGTGTAATTATTTCAATGCATTGTTTCATGTGAATTAAATGATTTTTTTTAAAAATACGCTTTCTTGTTTCCTTAAACACACGCACAGTAAGTCAGGTAAAAAGCTCTCACTTTTTGTGAAATATTTTTAAAATGATCACAGAAACACACTGAAAAATAAACAAAAGTAAAAAAATAATAACATCACAATGAACAAACAGTATAAAATAGTACAAATTTAACTGTCCTCCAGCCTGGTTGAGGGAATACGCTTAAATATTAAACAACAATTAACACTGGCAACAACATAATGTTAAACATGAGCCTTTTAAACTTCAAGCAGGCTGTGGAGAAACATGGGAACCAGTCTGGACAAGGCCTGTCACCAAAAAGTCCCTCAGACTAAAAAGAGGGTTGAAAGACACTTAGTCATGCTTTATCGTCATATGAGCTGCTTCCAAGTGGCGCATATGCTTCCAGCTGCCTGGTGCATATAAAACCAGATGATGAACCTTTTAGACTGTTTTATCAAGTAACTGGGGATTGGCACAATTTGGCTGACATCACCAATAACTGGGCACAACTTTATCAGCTGGTCTGCAATGGTACTGTCCTGTGGACATGGCTTCTTATGCACAGTCTGGAGTGATGTCTCCCTGAGGTGACTGTCAAAACAATATTCCTGAGTATAAAATCATTTTAAGTGCAGTCTGGACTGGCGCTGCCGTCCTTTCCTGTGGTCTCTTGGGACAACAGCAGCCCCAGCAGGAGGTCTGTAGCAATGCAGGTAGACGGCTCCTCGCTGCCCAGACATAACAGTTTCATGTATTTGGCCTCTGGAACCTCACACAGGATCCTGGAACACACACATACAAGAATCAGCAACAAGAGGAATACATGCCTATGGGCCTTTCTGTGTCAGGCTGTCTCGATACTGAGCTTTACTGCACAAATACGCACACGCATACTATAAAATGCAATACTCGCTTCCCCTGTAAGGTTAAAGTGTAGATGCTTCAAGTTTGAGACATCAGCTTCTTCCCTGTCGAAAGAACATGCACTTCATCGGAAGTGTATAGCTCCAAAATTAATGAAGTCGATCTAACTCAGTAAACAACACAATTTTGGGTAGGGGCCCGAAGCTGAAAAAACATTTTAAAGGATGCACAAAACGCATTTGTTCATGACTCATTATTGACACTGTTTTCCAGCTGTTTTCCTTGGTTGGTGGAAATATTATACATCACTTTGTGAGATTAACTGCTTCAGTAAGAATTTTGAAAAGGACTTAAGTCATGAAGTTAGTGGAGGGGCGCTTCAACAGTGTCACTTGGAGAGATGAATACAAGTGTACCAGTCGTAGATGTCCTCTGTGTCGGGGTCGGGGTTCACCTGGACCCACAGACCGATGGACCACATCCTCTCCACGTTACCATGACCACCATCGCCGTCACCGTCCTGCCTGTCTATGTTGTCTTCAGTCTGCACTTTGGGAACATCTTCATAACACAGGAAATAGCTGAGGAGACCACACACACACACACATATACACAAGTACACATAAGCAGTGAGGTCAGATGGAACAGGGCAAACGTTTGAGTTCTAATTAACAAATCTGGGAAAGATCTATGGCACTGGTGTGACACTGCTACACTGCAAACATCAGTGTGCTGCCTTGACAAGCATATTGGTACGCATGTTTCATCAAGCCAGTTTCCTCGTGATGCAAATTACTGTTGACAGCAGGTCCACAGGCCTTGAATCCTTATTCAATCCTTCCCTCCTTGCTGCCCTGTTTCTTGACTCACTACTCTGTATCGCCGACTGTTTCTCTCTCTCCCTCCTGCTCTTCATCTGCCTGCTGCTGCTCGTCATCGCCAAGTCTCTCCACGTTCCAGCGCATGCGTTTGTACAGGCCGGTGTTGGCGCGGGCCTGGAACGGCATCGGCTTACAGTACCAGAACATGGTCAGCTTCAGTCTGCTTGTGTGACACTGGCCGATGTAGAAGTGAGACACACTGGCAACACACAGCAGGGAGAGAAAACAGGGGGTAGGTTACCGGTGCTGGACAGTGAGATAATAAGAAACTGACTGATCGCTGTGGGGAAACTGTATCAGTGTAGCAGCAAAAGTCACAGAATTCAGCAGGGACAAAAAGAACACCGATGGTAAGCACGGAAATACAATCGAAAAGCAAAGGGAACAGCATCAGCAACACTGAGGTTAAGTAAGCTGTAGGGACTAACAGACTCTGATGCATTACATTATTGTATACATTTACTTACAGTTATTTCCAGATGCTTCTCTCTCAACTGCTTACTGCTAACAGCTTGCTAAATATGAAATATGCACCATATAGAAACACATGTAGATGTATAGATGCAACGTGCATGTGTTTGGAAACTACAGCCCTTTTGTTCTACCACCCTTTTGAGGCTGATTGGCCCAAAAAGTTAACCACTTCTTCGCTTCATTCTCTGGTTCTACTCTGACATGCCTACATATTTCTGACACTTAGAGGTCTGATTTTAGTCTATCTTAGTCTATATAAAATGACAATAAATGGTCTCTGGAAGTTATCCAAAATACTCAACTCTTGCGATGGACTCTTATGAGCGCTCCTAAGTAAATTTGTTCTGCCAAAGTGAATTATTGGTTCAGATGAACTGACAGTGACAACAGTGAAAGCAAGAGATACTGCCACACAGACAGGATAGAATGAGCCTACAGACACACAAGACAGCTGGTGGCATTTTAATATATAACAGGGGAAACGGTTGGCAAATTATTTCTATTGTTCAGAGGTTGAGGAAATTGCATGACAACAATTAAGACAGCAACATGGAATATGTATTAATATTCTATATCTGACACTGACTTAGACAGAAGTATAGCAGAGAGCTGAGACTAAAGGCAACAGACGTTGTCTGTGCAAAGAGTAGCCAAAGAGTCTGTTTTGAACATTTTCCATATTTGGAAAACATGAGGAGGACTTGATTTACATTATATAGTAGATGACTTGAAATCAAGCCCATGTCAAGTATAAAACTGTAATCACATTCAAGACTTTCACATCATGTGCCAACAGTTAATGTTTTTTGTTTGTTAGCAGGGGAGAGCTTTAGTGAGTGAACTGACAGGGGAAACTCCATAATAAATTACACTCCCTCACTCAACAATTAATTACAACCATGTTGCCCTTGAGCAAGGCACTCAACACCTGCTGCTCCAGTGGAGCTGCTCTGTAGCCACAAGACACATGTGACCAGGGCGTCATGGAACATCATCTGCAATCCTGCCCTGGAAAAATAAAGGCTGAAAAACTGGGGAGTACTGAAACACAGGGATACGTAGTAGTAGACACTAGCACTACTGCTGCTGCTGATGGTGATGTGAGTGAGTGTGTGTGTGTGTGTGTGTGTGTGTGTGTGTGTGTACACCTGTCAGGCTTGGTCTCGTCCAGGCAGAGGAGATTGTAACTGGCGCAGGTCAGCACCAGCTGCTCCAACCTGTCACACAGCTGCTGAGAGAAGTCCAGCAGCTGCACACATACACACACACACACACACACACACACACACACACACAATTGGAGTGCAGACTCAGCTTGTAACAGTTAAACCATGAGGTATTCAAACACAAAGCTGAATATAAATGTCAATCTCATTCAGCAACACTGAAAATTTGTGTCTCCCTTAGTCTACTGTGTTTTCCAACGACTGGGTCAGAAAAGGGTCTGGAGAGTCTGAAGCAATCGTTATTTTAAGAAATGACTTTGAACCAAATCCCTTCCTAAAGTTACTGCAATATAAGGTTAGGTGTTAGCTCTCAAAACCGCAGCTTATGAATAATTTCTACACTCACTGCGCTAAATGTCTTTAATTAAAATATGAACTTTCTTGTCTGTGGGCAGAGGAGGCATAACTAGGAGCGGGGCAAAGGGCCTGCATCTTTGCACAGGGGGAAAGACTCACCCCTGAGCGGATGTAGGAGGGCTGGGGTGCGCTGCTCCGAGCTGTGGACTCCAGGTAGGTAAAGTAAGGCTGGCAGCTGTACAGGAAAGTCGGCACCAAAGCAGCAAAGCTCTCTTTGTCTAGATCTTCCTGACTGCTGAAACACACACACACACACACACACAGGCCCAAATAAACAAAGAGCAAAGATTAGCTGTTATTTAAATGTAATGTAATGAAATAAATTTGCTTTAGAAGCCTTATTTACTTCATAGGTCTGTAAGTGCAAATAATGTACCTGTGTACCCTGAGGAACATTTACTGGGACATTCTTACAGGAACATTAAGTGTATCTGTGGTCTGTTTATAAGCATCTAATCATATTTTGTGGTGTTTTTGTCAACTATAATGTCACTATAATATTCCTACAGGGACTTAAGAGTTTTTTCTCCTTACTGAGGTTTTATTAACCACACATAATACAAGGAACATAGAACTTGGAGATGCATAAACAATTACACTTGTTTTAACTTACACTCTTTTTATATCTGTTGTAAATATTGTTATGAGGTAATTCCTCCTGGGTTACAATCATTTTCATGATAGACTTTCCTAAACATGACCAGCACATATCCAGTACCACAACATTTGTACCACCCATGATTTAAAAATACAATAACTGTAGTATTAGCCGCACTTATTTTGTGGCTTACAAATCAGGAGCAAAAAAACACAAGTGCACTGGGAACAAAAATACAAATAAATATAAATACACTGAAATAAATAACAATATGAATAAAAAATAGGAGGTGACTAAAGTTCTGGCATTACTTGTATTATTGGTGGCCATCTTACTGTAAACTATTTTACTGTTTTCAACGGTAATCTCACTGTGATTTCCCCCATTATAAACACTTTTTTTTTTTTTTTTTTTTTAACCTTTTTAACCATTGTATTATGCTGGGAGGCTGTGGCTTCAACCAGGAAGCTGCTGTCATGGATCTAAAGTGAAGTTAATACCTGAAATCTGTTTATGCTTATCTCGTTTTGAATACTCTTCCAGAAATCCAAGCACTTGGATGTATTGCTGCTTTTTGAGATGATAGATGGAGTGTTAAACTTCTGCATTTTCACCTTCCAATTGAATTCCCTCCATGTTGGGCTATTAGTTAATTTATGTCATGCTTTAGATGTTTCCTCCCATTTTTTTCATCTGTTATTATAATATCTGTTTCCAATTCCTATTTTTCTTTGCCGTCCATGCTATCACTGGATTCATGTTGCAGTGCTTTCTAAATGTTTGATATAACCCCTTTCTTTGTCTCTCCCTCTGTAATTGACATTAACAGGGACTTTTGCAAGAGCTGCACAGTAAAGCATCTGCCGCTTCTCAGTAGCTTTCCCATGAAATTCAATCAGTGCATTATAACCAAACTCCCACTGACTATCTCCTTACCCACTGACAAGATGGCTGATGAAGTCGTCGATTTTGCTCATGAGGACGTGGAGCTGCAGCCGGATGGACGGCAGCCTGTCCATCAGCCGGAGCTCCTGGCAGGCCCAGGCTGCACAGTCCGGGCTGCAGTCCCGCTGCTCGCCACACGATGGAGCCACAGCAACACCAGCCAGCTCCTCCAGAGAGTCCCCTAGCTCTGCAAAGTGAGTTTAGAGAGATGATAATAACAACACTTTTTACTAAGTGTGTAAAATATGTTTTCAGAATGCTCCCATTAAAGTCTTATTGGCGGCCTTGTTTTGGCTGCAGGATGTTGGCTGTTTGCTTATTTTGGTGAAAACTGTATCATTACATTTACACTCACTGAAATGTAGGTAACATGGCAACTTGTGCACACTGTATTTAGTTGAATCAGATGAGTAGTATGAAGGTAAATGCCCAAAGACACTGATTCACCTGGTATAATAAGCTTTGTGTCCACCTCCTCGTCTGTCTTGTCCTCTGCTGGAGCCTGGATTTGTAGCGGGGAGTTTGGAGTCAACTTGACCTCAACTTGAACTTTAGCATCTGTCATGCTTACTCTGCTATTATCCAGTAGGTATATAGGTTAAAAAAAACCTGTTGGAAAATGAGAAATGACTGTTTTGACGGGTTGTTTTGGAGCTGGCACACGATTTTCGTTCCTGCTAGCTAACTTCAGCGATGCTAGCTTATGATAGCTAACCCTTTAATTCCTTGGAGACTGATGTGTTTAGGGAGTCACGGACAAAATGGTTCAAAGTGACAGGTAGTACATATATATATATATATATATATGTGTGTGTGTGTGTGTGTGTGTGTGTGTGTGTGTGTGTGTGTGTGTGTGTGTGTGTGTGTGTATAAAATAGTTTTCAGTTTTGTTTGGTAATTTACGGCATAGAAAAATATGGGAAACTGTTCTGAAAAGAAGAGAAATAAAATTGTTCTATCTGTCTAGTTTATCATTCTTGTGAGACTCCAACATTTTTGGTGAACACTCATTATTTATAATCATAATTTCTTGGGTTAAAGCACAATACTAGGTGTGAATACCTTTTTATGAACTGTAATAATACATTATTGATTCATTGCTATAATGGTAATCTACAATGTTTTTGTGCTTTTTTGATGTTGTTGTTGTTGAGAGGGCCATCCATGAGGCCTGTCACAGCTCACACAGACTATCTATGTCTTCTGTTTGTTTCAATCAAACAGCTGTTGCCACTGCCATGCATGTAAAATGCATCACTTGCTGTGTACAGATTTTTTTTTTTCCACAGGCAAGACCTACCAGACAGTAAAAGCTTTCCTAAAGTGGCTATAGGCTGTGTTTCTATTTTAAATATCCGTAATTTTGCAAAATAATGTTATGTTTAAATGCCCAAGGGCCATTTTGACAGAGTGCCATGGTGACAGCTGGGGCCAAACTAAGACTGACCTTTTGACTGAGGCTCTTTCCTCTTGACTCAAGAAGTAGGATTTTTATTCTCAAACACAACATATGTTCATGACCAATTTTGACCATAATACAACTAACGCAGCCACTAAAATTTTCTTTGGACACGTATGGTGGGAAACTTTGAAGGAAACCAATAGGACAAACACATGTAGGCCTCCACACTCACACACACACACACACACACCAAGTCAACAGCAATTGATTGACTGGCACCTAGGTGAGAAACTCTCCTGCTAGACTTTACCTACACTGGTCAAACGCCCGAGTTTTTACATCATACATATGGCTCAGCAGAGCCATGGTGCAATGATGACATTATATTTTATTGTCATTACTGATTTCTGCTCACCCAACATGGGGATGGCTTTTGCTGAATATGAGCAAAATGTCTCATTATAAAACCCTCCTGGACACAGGAACAGAATTGATGTGCCCACCATTACAGTAATGCGAGTAAGCCCACTTTCCATCACCTACAAGTTTGTGATCCATCTTTACAAAATGTTAACAGATGTCAAAAAGGCAAAGTGATACCTAACAGTCTGAACAGTTTGAATTTGTGTCCCTCGTGCAGCCTTTTTTGAAAATGCACCATCCTGCATTAAGAAAAATACACAAAAGACTCGAAAAACAAGTTGGGAAGTTATGTGCCGACATCATGAAGTGCCACAAGCTTTCATTAACCAAAGGTATCCAGTTAAGATTTTAGTGGTCTAATTTAAATGTTTATACATTTATTTTGCCAAAAAAAAGAAAAAAAAATCAAAATATCTGGTGTTGGGCTAAATGAAGATGTTGAGTTTATTGTTGAAACGAGTCATGTGCAATTTAGCATTGAAATTAAATAGGGATTCTCATTTCCCTTGTTTCCAGTTGTGTCCTTCCCCTCTGTCTCTCTCTATAGGATTATAAATAAGCAGCTTCCGAATGCTCGACATCGACAGATAGAATTAGTGGGCGTGGATAAGTTTGTAATGTGTTCACAATGTCATCTCCTGTCCTGCTCCCTCACATTGCTCCTGAATAGAATAATGTTATTGCTGATTGCAGTGACTCAGCCTTCTTTCTTTTGTCAAGTAGCAGATACTCAACGTTCAGATTTTTGAAGCACATTTACATGTCCTTTGCACAAGATAGCCAATGTGACGCATAGAATATGTATGTATTGTGTGGGATCGTTGAGGTTATTTGTTGATCCTGCTTCCTTCTCATACTCCTGCCGGCAAATTTTCATAATGCAAATCAATCATGCAAATAGAGGCCCATGCAATCTATCTATCAAATCTGGAAAGGAGACACCCAGTCAGACTGCCATAACATCACCTATACCTGTCATGAGTCCCTGCACTCTGTCTGTTTCTCTCTCCTTTTAACCATCTGTGCCTCTTTATCTTTTTGTCTAACGCTCTCCCTAATTCCCTGTTTTACTCTCATTCCCTTTCTTTCTCTCCCCCACACATCCACACATGCATCAACTTTGCAATGCATTAGTGGTGCTCCTCTGTCAGATGAAATCAGCTTCAACTGTCCGTTGGAGTACTATATCTGCATTCATCTATTCGTCCTTATTAACGAACATAAATTATTTAGGTCCGTAATAGCTTTCAGGCCTAAAGCAGATGGTAGAACTGAGACTATACATTATATACTGATGTATCTGCAGGAGAGCTGAAGGAAATTATTTTATATATCTCTCAAGCTCAGCTATTGCGAGTGAATTTCATTTGACTCTTTTCCTGCATTAGGGCTCTGAAACCCTTTAAAACACATCCCACTGACAACTGCAGCACCACAGCCTCTGTAAAAGACAGGGAACACCTAGTGGGTGTATAGATAAGACCAGAGTGGCTTAGCTCACCTGCTCTCAGTCAGTGAGCTGGGCACCATTACTGGTCTGTCAGCAACCTTCACTGTGCAGCAGTCTGACCCACAAATTGATTTAGTGGTTCATGGAGCATCTTGGTCTGCCCACTGCATGCCATAATTACTGAGGGGAAATTGACATAATAATAAAATGGTTTCTTAGGTGATTAAAATTGGTTCCTGTAAGTGTATCCAAGTGTAGAAATCGGATATTGGCACTCAAATGATAAAGGCCAAAGGACAAAGCAATTTTTAATGTTTTCTTTTTTTTATTCAGGTATTCTCACTCTAAACAAGAATAGGCCTTTTTCACATCCATTTTGATATGAAATAGCAGGTAAACACAGTTGTTATGACATTAATTAATGTTCAGTTCCATTAAGGTGTAACAGAGCCACTCCTGCAAGTATAGCTCTTTTATATCTAAATGGCCTTTTATAGGTACAGGGGTGTATAAGTGGGCCTTGAGATGTCAGAGGTTGAGCTTAAGATCACAGACAGCCATCTGATTAGACATTTGTTGTCCTTTTGTTCTAGAGAGTTCTGTTGTCTTCCTAGATATCAGCTGAAATTAAACAGAACCCATATGAGACACCCCAGGAAACATCTTCAGAGACCCATGTTGGTCCCAGGACCGCAGTTTGAAAACCACCAAGGGAGACCTCACCAATTTGATCATACAACACCAAAGCCTGTAATAATAGTAATAATATTGTGTAACTATGTTTTCACATTCAGAATCATATACTTTATTGAGGCCCTAGTGGAAACTGGGTAAAACTGGAAAAAGTGCTATACAAATAATAAGTTTATTTTAATAATAGTAATAATAATATTTCGTAACTATGTTTTCACGATCAGAATCAAATATACTTTATTGATCCCTTAGGGCAAATTGGGTAAAATTAGGAAAAGTGCTATACAAATAATACGTTTATAATAATTATAGTGATAATGCACAGCTCCATGCAGTTAAATGAGCCTGAACCGACCTAATCAACAGTTGGTTCAGAGAAGTTGCAGCTGACAACAATAGCTGCCGCTTGGTCACGTGACGCATTTGGGCGCGCCCCCGCCACCAACGCTGGACCAATGAGTGCCCGGGCGGTATTGCACGAGCGTCGGGGGCGCGCCGCTGGTCTAGTAAAGTGGTGTGTTCAGACTGTCCCCTCCCGTCAGCAGCAGCAGTCCCCTCGCAGTTTGAGTGTTGTGTGATGTACTGTGTCCATCCTGTGTGTTACAACGAGCAACGACGCTTTTTTTTAATTTTCATGTTTTTAACGTTTTCACTCGGTGTGATATTCAAGGTAAATATCAGGTGTGGATAGTTTCGCTCGTGTGCGGGGAAGCAACACGGCTTGAACAAGACTGACAGGCGGCTTTTGTGGCATGTGATACAGGCAGAGACTGACTGAGGCGTGTTCATGTTTCACGGATGTTACTAGAGAAGAAGAAGTGGTGGAAAAGGCTTTACACTTTGCCCTGCCATCTCCTGTTTTGTGTGGATGTGACTATCAACGGTCCGATTCAGCTCCACACGACGGAGGCGGATTTTTTCCCTTTTTTTTTTTTTACGGAGCTCTCTTGCTAGCTGTTGAATGGCAAGCATCCAGAGAAGAGGAACAATGACTCCGCAGCTCAACACTTCTGTTCCGCTGCTGTTTTTCTGAGGACTTTTAATTGTGTGTTTTTTTAAATGCACAGACAGTGTATGGTCTTCACTGCGTTGACTGTTGGGCAAACGTTGAGCACAAACGGACAGGGAGGATCAATTCAGGCGCGGTCAGGCAAGCCAACAATGCGGATTACCTCGTTTGCCATTGTGTCAATACACTGAGCAAAGTTGAGATAACACTCAACTGAACGGGCGCCGGTCCTAGTCACAATATCTCTTCATTTTATTATCCGGGAGAGGGGACAGTGCATTCAAGTGAGGGACAAATCCCTCATGTGTCGAGGCTGTCTGTGAACCCGCACTCACTCACAGCAGAGCAGCAGGAGCAGCGATGGCGAACGACTCCATGCAAGTAAGTTGATGAACTTGGCTGTCCTGCTGCTTCACTCCGTGGTCTAATGTTATCTGTCTCCATAGGACTATAATCTGCACTCATAAACGTGGGTTTTGGCCAGCAGTACCCTAACCTCCTCATGTAAAAGACCCATAAATGTGTATGCTTTTAAACACATATTTGGCACACACACCCCATGGTTTAAGGTTCTGTGAGGAAGTTTGTTGTTGCATATGACTGTGCATAATTACATAACCCATTACACTATGGTTGGCGAGGCAAGCAAAGTGTGGGGACTGAATACATATGAACTAGAGAGCCATCTTCATAACAGTCTCCCACTAGAGTGACTTTTAAGCACTGAAATGATAGTGAAATTAAAGTAAATTATTCTATAAATCGCCAGGGACCTTCTTGAAGCCTCTCAAGCTGGGGCTGCACATGTTATTTATATTGTTAATTAAACTGTCATCTATTTGCTCATGAGAAGTTAGTAGAGCCCAGAAGTGATGCCTATAAATTACCTCCCCAGTCTGATCAGCAACCAAAAAGCCCCAAAGTGTTAAATTTATAATAATATGAAGGGAGAAAGCAAATCCTAGCACTTTAGTGATCTCATTAAAGCTACAATCAGCAAATACTTAAGTTTTTTACCTAATAAATGATTATTACAATGGATAAGCTTTCTGTCAATTGACTGTTTGATCAGTTGGCTAATCATCTCAGTGCTATCTCAAGCAGCCCTGGTTCCATTTCCCAACTGTGGGAACCACTGGGTCAGGCTTGTATCCACAGTCAGCTACTACTCACTTGACTTGGAAAGGGATAGTTTGTTTCTTGTTAATAATGCATGACAGGACACTCATGGAAGGGCTTTCTTGGTTGTTTTTTGTTTGTTTTGTTTGGAGAGGGCTGCTGTGCACAGTTGCATAAATTCTCAGTTGCCTTTATGTTGTATTGTGTCACGGTTTGGCTTGTGGGTCCCTTGCTTCTGCTGGAGGTTTATTCCATGCAAGTGTTGTGTTGGAGATGTGGGGACTTAAAGCTGGTGGTGGTGCACGCAGGCACAATAGTGGTGGTTGTTTTGGAAGCTTCAAATGGACACACACACACACACACACGCACACACTATTCCTAGTTCCCAATAGACATCACTAGTTCATGGAGGCATTAGCAAGTAAGCAGAGTGCTTATTTTGCATTTTACAGCAGATAGTGCGGTGTCAAGTAAAAAAAAAAAAAAGAAGCCAACAACTCAGCATGATGGGAGGGAGTAGGGAGGCAGGTGAGCCATGTGAAATTCATACCGCTGAACATCAGTGAGCCATTGTTCCAGTGGGGCTTATCTCAGCTGTATCTTGACACACTGGCTGACATTTAAGCCTAAACCAGTGTTGTATGTTAAATGGCTTGCAAGTGGGCAGTTGCATACATGTGTTGCTCACACTGTAGTGAACATGCCTGCCTTCATGCTCTGTGCTCAGACTTAACCAAGTACACCCCCACCACCCACCACCCCCCCATACAGTCACTATTTGCAATTTAGGCATTCAGCTGTCACTTCCATCCAGAAGGACTTAAAAGAAGTGCAACACTTGAAAGTCAGCATTGGTGAATAATTGCATAATTGTATGTAGCCTATGGCGAAGAACAGGTGCACACACAAATGCAGAAGTGGAAAGATACAATTGTGAGAACTACAGCACTCAGCCAATCAACTGGTGAAGAACAAATGCATAAAATGTTAGTTACCTGCAAACCATGACTGGCTTTAAATGTTATGTTTAGCATTGGAAATTTCTTGGCAGCTTTCTTCTTTTGGCTTTGTAACTTCCGCCCTGGTCCCTTCTAGGCCGTACAGTTGTATTCCAACTAGTACCCTTTTTTACCCAATAAGTCTAGTATAAGATTCAGTACATCTTTGGTTGAATTGCCCCAACGCACACATGTCACGCTCATATCCAAGCCTGAGCATCTCCAAAGAGCATTTGTTTTTTCTCTCTAGGGTTTGTGTCAGAAAGTCATGAACCCTAGCATGTGTTGATGGTAAAATAAGGCAAAGCCTGTATCCAATTATGCACCCTGCTCAGATGCAGCCTGTTATCTGTATGCTTGTGAAAGCTTTGCACTGGGTGAGTTTGCCACTTCAACCAGGCCTAATTCTAGCTCTGCTGCCTTGATGTCCCCAGGCCAGACAGCTTAGTTACTTAACAGATGTAAAAGTGGCGTTCCACCCACTGTAGAGTTGGAAAATCTGCACCAAACAGATGCTGGTAAATTTGACTCTGCCCGCTCAGTTTTGTCTGCTTTTCTGACCACTTGGGAAGTGAATTACATTTGATTGGAAGTTGTATTTTTGATTCCTACAGTGACTGTGGTTGGAGCATGACAAAGTTATGTTTCCTGCACCGTGACACCAACTCATTTTGCTGCACCCCACAAAGACAATTATGATGGTGAATCAAAAGACCTCATGAAAAAAATGTCTGCATAACTGTTGGTTTGCAGCTTACAATCGCCAGCATTGCTTAAGGAGAGAGACAGCAGCAGCAAGGTGCTCAACATCAGCACTGACATTTTGTCTTTTCCATACGGGAAGCTGTTTCTGTTTTGTTTTTGCCCAACCCTCACCAAGCTCACAGACAATAGAAGAGATTGGCCAAACAAAGGAGGAAAACAGGGAAAGATGGAGACAGAGAGAGATCAAGGTCTCCCTACGGTCAGTGTCATTGTAAGACTATTGTAGGGTGAGCACTCACTGACTGCTGGTTTGAGAACACTGGAAACCATTATTCTCTTCTGTCACAGGACCACTCATACTGTTTTTTCATGGTGTGTCTGATGCGGGGAAGACCTACACTCCTGTCCTTGTCCCTAAGTATGATTTACTAATAACATAGACAAAGACAGGATGTCTTAAAAGCTACTTGTCCTCAGCTACCACACATAGTAAGCCTAATGTTAGTAGATCGGATTAAGTTTGCTTATGTTAAGTTTTGCATCAAAAGTCTGAATAAATAGCCTACTTTAAGTCGAGGAAAACACATGGGCTGTTTATTGAGGCAGGGAGCATAATTGGATGATTGGACTCTGTGTGCTTTGCTATAGATAGGCCAGTGCCCATGATGAAACCTGTAACCATGGCAAATCTACCAGGCCATTGTTTTTTTTTTCTTTTCTTTTCTTTTTTTTTTGACCATGAGTTGCCAAATATTTGTAATTTTGGGTGTGTCATATGTAAATAGTCAGGTTTATAGTTCTCAAAAAAGGGCTGCACCTGCATAATCTGCAGTAGAAGTTGTGCTCGTCTTGGTGTGGAAGAAAGTTTACATGAACTGGATGCATTAAGTGTCAATGGATCATATTCATTAGATTCTGCACTCTTTTCACAAAAGCTTGGTGAACGAGGACCAGTAACACATTACAATGCTCTTGCCATGTGCAGACTCACCTCTAGTAAAATGATGCCCCCATTTTCTTTTCTGTTAGTTCAGCAAACCACCTTCTAGTGGTTTTTGACAGCTGCTGTCCTTGACCAACACTTTGAAAAAGACCTAACTTTGTTTATACTGTCCTCAAGTTGAATAAGGTGGCTAAGGGTGGATAGAATCAAATGATACAACTGTGATGTAAGTAGTGAAGACATGACATGACAATTCAAAATGATGATGACCATAATTAGCACAGTCTTTGGTATAACCACAGTACTATTCTGATAACTTCATCTCAAGCACTCGTTTAAGAAACAGAATATGACACACCCAACATCAGACTTCAGACCCTTGTTTGACGGGTTGAAAATCCTGCTGTCACTACCTTCCACCATGGTTTATTGAAAAGCAAAATAAACATACTATACACTACATGGTAGTATTAAGGCAGCGTGACTGGTTGATGCTTAGTTTGGCTGATGTTAGACAGCATATACCACAAAAAGCGGACATTTTTAAAAATACACAAATCAAAAATGATATGGTGTCAGTAGCCTAACTGTTGGATGCTTTATTGTGGTTTATGTAGCCGTCAGAGATTAGTGGACTCTGCTCCATGTTCGGACCGAGTAATGGTTCCACCCAGACCGTGAAACAGTTTGCAAACATTTTATAGTGTTGTGGTTTGTTATAAAGCTGTATCCCCTTGTCTTGTCCAACCCTGCATGTTATTTAAATCACTCAACCATCTTGGCCAATCAAAGCGATTGTACAGCAGGAAGCACTTGTATTCAGCGAGAGTGAGAAGCAAATGTAGGAGAAATTTATTGTACTTTATTACATTTTATAGTTAAGTGCACACAAATATGTACATATAGACCCTCAATACTATATTCATATAGGCCTGCAAATCATAAGAAACATTAGATATAATAGACTGGACCTTTGCTGGGGAGGAACTTTGAGTGATGAGGCCTGCTAAAATTTTAATTGAAAACCCCTCATTTACAGTAAAACCTGTAAGCATCCTGTCCCTACATATGACATGTTTCCCTCTAGCTTTATGAATAAAAAGACAGAATTGGGACTGGCGGTCAATCCTCGAAGCGTTCATCTGTTACTGAAAAATTAATCGGATATGATTTGAGAGGAAGTTTAACACACATTTCTGTTCATCCCTAAGCTTTACTTAGTCTAGAGGCGAAGCAAGCAGGCGGTGGGGCTTTGCAGCATGTGTTTTTGTTTGCCCCACAGGAAGACTGATACTAAACAGCCCTAACAGGAGTTTGAACCCAACTGCGTCACACTTCCTCATAAAGGTCAGAGGGGAGACAAGAATATGGGGTGGTGTGGGGCGTCATAAATGTAACTTTCCTGTACAATATGTTGAGGGATTTATGGTGGTTTTTGCTTGTGTAGCATGTTCCTCACTGTAAGTTACAGTGCAGAGCGCAGACAGCCAAACCAGTGGTTTCATAAAATGTATGTGCACATGAATGGTTAGATTCCTACACACAATAGCCCACAATAGGATAGACACAAAAACTGAAAGACACGTACACACCACAGAGTCGGACACTCAGGGGAATGCATAGGGTACTTCCCAAAAGCCTTAGCATGACGTAAGGAGACTGTTATGCACATATCTCAGGCTTTTTCTCAGCACTGCCCTGTGGCTGTGTAGACAGACAGAATCCACACTAATGCATGAAAGAACACTGGGGCAACTTAAGGAGAACTAATATTCTCATTCATGCTCGCTATTTTTTATCAGCTCAATAAAACAATATTGTCTAACAGCACAGTGTAGTCCATCTCATGTGATATCGTCTCACATGAATAATACTATATTTAGGCTTGTAACACATGATCATAGCCTCTTATTGCCTCTACTGAATGTATGCTTTATGTTTTGAGACCCTGTAGGTAATTGCAATGTTTATAAAACAGTATACAGCATGTGTATAATGTGATAATGATGTGTGAACACAGAAGAATAAAACCAAATAAGAACTAGGGGTAGACTGATATATCAGCTGATTGTTTATACTGCCTTTAAAAAGCAATATCAGTACGTGATAGTATTTTTACTGCCAATAGTTGGCTGATAGTAAAATTTGTCATTTTGAGACTTTTTTTTTGTAGGAGTGTGTCAAATATAACTCTTAAATTAGCCACAGACCAAAACTAGCAGGATGTGAACTAGGTCTGGGTGATATTGACAAAATCAAACATCAGAAAATCTTTTACAAATACCGCCATATCTATATGGTGGTTATATTGTAAGGATGACTGTTGCTTTGACTGATGTTTTTGCTAAACAACGATTAGTAATGTGGATATGATAATGAAGCAGGTAGATAAAAATAATAGAACTAGAACAGTCTAATAGCCTGACTTCAAGAAATGCATTTCTTTACTGTAGTGCCAGGAAAAGACATCACTTATACCATATAATCGTATTATAATCCCAGAAATCCCAGATGATATCCTGTTTCATATCACAATATCAATAAGGTATCAATATGTTGCCCAGCCCTAATCTGAACCTGCTTTTATATTATGATTCCTGGTCATTGTGGTTAGGAAGACTGCGTTTTAGATATCAGTAGCAGCTTTAAAATCCATATTGTTTCATCCAGCATATAAACCAGGTTTGAAAAAGACAGATGCAGAGAGATGTTCTTTCACTTTGATCAGCCGACTCAGAAGGCTGCGAATTTGTATTTCAATCAATATTTTCTATTCTTCAGTCTAACTTTGGCAGCAGACTGACTAAATTGGTTGGTGAAATTCTGAATCCAGTTGTCAGAGAGACCAAAAAGTTACTTGTATGCCTTTATATTGTGTACTTTCAGCTCAGCATCTCTAAATACCCAGGGGTGTGGGAAGAATCTGTGTTGGACACAGTCTGGCTTCTGTCCTCATGAGCTCTGTTCTCTGCCTCCATATGGTTTCCATGTTAGCTTGTCTGTGTCCCAGTCAGCGGGCGTTTGTCCACCGCAGGACTAAGTGGGGCTTGCTAAAGCTAAAGGCTGAATTATGCTTCAGCGTTGGAAGAGCGTACGGGGGTTGTGCGAAGCACGCATTTCCTACGCAGCGCGTGTGTGTCCAATATACCTCTGCAAACACACAGAGCAATTCTCCTCCCACCAACGTAGACCCTGTGACGTATGGTCGCTGCTCTTCTGTGGCGAGTGAACGAGTCGTATAGGTGCGGGCACTCTCCAAAGTTTTCAAACACAACCGACGAGTCGAGACACAACAGTTTAAAAAAAAAAAAAAAAAAAAAAAAAAACGGCGCTGACGGCACAACAACAGGAATGTGATGCCGGTTGCAACGAAATGCCGGAAATAGTGTACTTCGGCGGACCAATCACAGCTCTTGTGGGGCTGCGGAGGGTCCGCGTAGTTACAATTTTTGGGAGGCGCGCGGCAAGGCTCTGCGGCGGTCGCACAACCCCCGTAAGCTCCGCACAACCTCCGTACGCTCTTCCTACGCGGAAGCATAATTCAGCCTTAACTCGGTGTTGATATCATGAATGTGACTGTTACACCACAATTTCAAATTTTGTTGGACTAACTGCATTTCGCTTTTGTTTTCACTAAGCTTTCCTGATTAATACAACCCAATAAAAAACAAATAAAAAGCATTGTGAGGCCAATTGGGTGGGTGGTAGAAAATACACACAACAAGCTACAAAAGCAAACCATTGGTTCAGGGGTAGATTTCACGATGTTAAAGAGTGAAACTTGGCTGCCTGTGTCTGATCTGTGATCAATTTTCAAACTTCTTTCCTGCATTGTACCTGTACTTGCATTTTCTCAAAATTTCTCATGATTCAGCTATATTTATGGTAACTGCAAACACTTTCCTTTAATGTGTTTTGCCCAATCTTTGATTTCGGTCATTTGAGAGGCTTTGCTGTAGCTGCTAGCAGTTCAGTTGAGGGCTAGGGCAAGAGGGTGGTGGGGGAAGGTGGGGTTGGGTCTAAAGGGCATTATGCTGATGATGAGGCTGTGTGGCCGTAGCAGGACAATAGGCTGTATTGTCTGCCACTAGCAGCCCAGATCACATTCACTTCACTGTGTGTTCATTTCCCTCTTCCTGGATGTGGCAGTGACCACACCCTTACTAACTAACCAAACCACCGCTCCTTTGACCAGAGGTAAAGCCCTATAGCAAGTACTGTTCAAGTATTAAGAATGCTTGCATAGTTTGTGTGTGTGTGTGTGTGTGTGTGTGTGTGTGTGGGAGGGGTTAGCAGATATTGTTGTCATGCTCCTGAATCTGCGCTGGAAAACTTTCATGTGTTTAAACACTTTTTTTATCATCTGAGTGAATATTTCCAACATTTTCAATGGGTCCTATGGGTGTGTTTCTGCTGTGTTTCTGCTTTTACATTTGTTATGTGCCCTAGCAGCTGTTCCAGGCTAAAGTTTCCCTCCATGGATTTTACCCTCTTTTTCCCCACTGTATCTTTCTTTCACATCTCTTCTTCCCCCTGTGCAAACATCCCATAATTCTCATGACCTCATAGCGATGCACCCCTGTGTTCCAGCTTGCAACCAGCCCCTCCTTCCCCCTAGATACACACACAGAGGCCAGTAACTCTATCCGCACACCCTGCCATGACATCACCTATTACATGTGTCATATTGGCCAGTGATCACCCCAGCAGCTATCTGTACTAGCAACTAGGAGATGGATACTGATGTGCAGGAGAAAACACAGTTCAGGGTAAATGTGCAGCCAAAAAACAGAAAGCCGTGTGCAAAATTTTGCGTCTGTTTTTCATCCCGTTAGGCTAAATGGAGCACACATGTTGCAGTTGTTGCATCTAATTCGTACAAGTAGGGTGCCACTCCTTGTTTTTGCCCCCATCCCATATTTCAGTCTTAGGACTCGCATTACATAAGAGTGGTCATTCTCTCTTTTACCTCTTAGCATGGGCTCTGGCCTGGCTTGTCAGCACCAGCAGCCCTGTGCTCTGACAAAACTAACCCTTGACCCTTCCTCATTATAGCAGTGCGTAGGGCCCCTAGGCGACATACATTGATCCCAAACCCACCGCTCAGTATTGCCCTTTTGTTTAAGCAGCTACTCAGTTTGGTTGACTATCCCTAGAGCTGTTGCTTTTATTGACAGCCGCCTCAAAATACAGTACATGGTCGATGTTCAGTTGTGACATACTTCATTAGTGCATCAAAATGTCAAATATCTTCAATGCAGCAAGTCATTATGAAAACAACGTGACATTTCAGCAGAGGGTGTCATGCTCTAGTTTCTGATTTGGACTTTAATATTAGGACATTGTAGACTTTTTGTATAATAAAACCCATGTGAGGTTTTATAGGTTGACATTTTGCTTCAGTTGAGCAAAAAAAAATCCTCATGTCTGAATTTAAATGAGTAAGATATGTCAGTCTCTGCAGCATTTATTGTTCCATTGTTATTTTCCTTTAGATATGAATTTTCAGGCTCAGGCATCTAACCAGTTGAGGTAAACTGGGGCAGGAGAGCATCTCTCACAGCTGTCAATCAAGGTTACCCCAATTGCTACTGGCTCAGTATGTAGTGAAGGAAGGGCAGAATCTTATAGCAGCTTTAAGAGAAAGCTATTTGAGTGCAAAGCATCTGATGCTGATTATCAAACTTGACTGTGGTGAGCAGAGGACATCACAGAAAAGTCACTGGTGTTTACATGCATGGGCTATTTCAAGCCTCTTGGGAAGCAAGTAGATAAACATTTGAGGTGACATATGTAAGTTTCTGACTGGTTATCTTTACCATATAGTGTAGCACATCATTATGCACACTGTGTAATGCCTAATAATGTCTGCTTTTAAAGTAGTCCAACACAGCAGAAACCGTTGGCTGTGAGCCAGCTTCATGACTGGGCTGAAAGGCAATTTATTTGTGGTGTGAAAACGCTGGTCTGACCCTTTCACACAGAACTCAAAGCAGCTAGTAGGGCTGCACGATATATTGTTTCAGCGTTGACACTGCAATTTAGTCACATTGCAAGAGTCATGTTGCAGGATGCGTGATGTCAAGTAAGGCAAATTAACTCAAGAGGATCAGAGGATCTTGAGGAGTATACCAAGTCAACAGAGGATGCCACGTTTTAAGGTGTGTAGTGTATGAGGGTTAGAACATTATGATGGAAGTATATAATAGCTATTCCCATGCATATATAAGTTGTTGCTGGTTTGGTGCAAAATTTGACCATTTTTAGATAGAGCTAGCATTCTCGGGAGTTGAAGAGGTTAATAAGAGTCAACGGAGGCTCTGCATGCACAGTTATTTGTTAGCTATGTGAGCTGGTGAAGGGGTGCTCTTGATTAGTTTATAAAACAGCCAAAGTAGGCCCCGCTAGTCACCGACCGCAGCCTGACAAAGAGCGTTGCCTATTTTGGTTGCTGTAATGAGTTATCTATAGCCCTCAGTAATGAACTTATTCTTAGATTACTAAATATTTAGATATACATTTCAGGTTCCTCTCAAAACAAAATGAACAGACAACAGAGAAGGAAAATCATAATAATTTTTTGTAGATTTTGCCTGTGATAGGTGCTAGGAGACTAGAAGAAATCCACTGACCTTCCTCAGGCATCACTATGCCTCAGGAAGGTTAAAACAATGCACTGAAACGTTCATCATATGATCATATGATCATATGATGAACGTCATATGATCTAGTGAATGCATCTGTGTTCTGTGTTGTAGAGCAGAAGTTACATAGGCATATGTGCAGTCTGGGATTTAGTGTATTTTGGGGCGTTTCAGTGTGGACAGCAGGCTTTTGGAAAGCTGCCGGAAACGGTGTAAAACACTAGTGCAGTATAGTGTGGATGGAAAGGCAAGACTCTGTTTTCAGATTTATCCAGCTGAGTGTGGACGTGGCCTCAAACACAGTACCCATCAGAGTTGATGATTTCCCCCACAGCAGTGGTCGGTTGATAACAGGCCACGAACAAAGTAGTATCTGCCATTTTAATGGTATCAGCTGCAAATGCTTCCCCTGAGTTCACACTCCAAGGAACTGCAAGTGTTAGTGTGTATGAGAAAGCCTCATTACGCAGTCAGGGCTTTCTCGCTGTTTTACTCTTTAAGGTAGCACATCTTGTGTTTTCAGACCAATTTGTTCCTTGGGATAGAGGGAGAGAAATTTGCCACCATCCACAAGCCAAAAGTTGGTTTATTTTGAGTGTGTTTCATAAACTTGATTACTGTGCCAGCCTCTTTAGCAGGTAACCAACCATGATTTTAGAGTTTTGTATTTCAAAAATCATTTTGGGTCATAGAGAGCATCCCAACCCCCTGCTTCCAGGTAAAGCCTCCCTCACTGTCATTTTGTCCTTTGCAAATTCTTAAGTTGATAAAGCTGGTCACCAGTCTTGGGACAGTCTTGGAATTGTGATTGGATGGTGCAGTGGATAATGTGGTGTCCTTATGTCTAATTCTAGGTTCCAAATATTTGTTAGTATCAGACATTTTGTGGCTGGTGTTTTGATGTGTTCACTCTATTCTGTTAAGTGGCTAATAAATCATGGCGAGTAATGATTACACTTTGGTGCATACTGCCAATTGAATCCACCAATTGTAAGCAAATTGCGGTAAACTGAAGCAGCAAAAATGCTGAACTGGAGAAAGAGGTCATTACATGTAGCATCAAGAACTGGATGCAGCCTCATCACACTGTATGACCACACAACCGGCTGCATCTCATGTTGTTTGATGAGGCTGATATCAAGATTTGCACTTGGATCTGCAAAATCTTGAATTATTCTTAGTCTGATATGCAATAAACACACAAGGTAATCAAGGTCATACAGTCTGAAGTGCTTAAGCCAGGGAAAAACTTAGTAAGACCATTCCCATGAGTTAAATATGGTATTGACTAGCTTAGGCACGATCATGACACCACTGTGTAACTTAATTGGATTTTTGTGACGAGATCAATACTACCCAGTCATGCTCATGGGACTTTTACGTCATGATCAATGGTATTATCCATGATGGGCCCTAGTAAGTGGTACAATTCTACAACTCAACTAGATTGCAGTGGTCATCATTTCTGAAAAGGGTAGTAATTTGCACTGTTTACAGACATTTCACAATAAATTTCTGTAATATTTCAGTGTGAGCCCTTTCACACAGTCCATAACAATGCTGGGTAAGGGGTAAAGGGTAGGCACAAAACATGTATTTAGATATACATAAAAAGAACATAACACTACGGCTCTATCTCTGACTCCACAGGTATTGATAGTGGCTAATTTCCAAATCTAATCAATTTCCAGACATTTTCTTCTTCAAACCAAAAAAAAAAACACGTAGGAACATTGTGCAAAAACAGCAGATCTGTTGTGATTAGTTCTATACACAAAAATTGTCTTCGGTCACATGGCTGTAAATGCTGGTAATCTTAAGGCTTGCATTTACATTATCACCCCGCCGCAAATTTTACTGAATAGGAAGAGCCAAACCCTTTGGAATAGTGATACCACTCCCGTGAACAGTCAGCCAAATGGTGTAACATTTCTGGAACGGAGTGCTTGTATGAAAAGGGTTTAAGCTGTAACCAGTCCTCCAGTGACTGCTGGATGACACTTCTCCTTCTTGCGTCTTTTTCTTCAGACATAGAGCCTTTATTTGTGTGCTAACCCAATAAATTACAGTTAGGGGGGATATTTCTTCACTTTTCCAACAGTTGGGGACTTTTCTTCTGATGAGAAGCTGCAGCATTTATTTACTGACACTGTGTAGTGTCCCGGCATGGCTGAGGAGGGTAAAACTCTCAAAATCAAGCAGCAGACAGAGTTATCTTTATGCCAGTAAGACGTAAGGATAGGTAGATGTGAATACTGCACGATTTTTGTGTGTGTGTGTGTGTGTGTGTGTGTGTGTGTGTGTGTGTGTGTGTGTGTGTGTTAAGCGTTTCTAACATCACAGCAAGGACCAGGCCCATGACAGTAAATTTGTAACTTTTAACCAGCACCAGGACAAGCTGCTTCTGATATTTGATAAAGTGATGAAGAACACCCCTTCACCAGAGCACATGGTGAATTGATTGTTGTGCATGCAGAAGTAAAGCCTGCATGTTGCAAGCAACAAACTCAGTGTAATCAAGATCCCTTAAATAAGACAAAATAATTTAACATCAGATGGGCTTCTCTTGTAGATTAGTCATGAAAAATGAGAACCTTGTGAGTTTTCTTTGTATCGAGCAGCGGAAAAGTTGTAGCATAATGTGTTTAAGTGAATTTGTGAGTTCATGTCCTGCAGTGTGACTTTTGTGCATGTGCACATTGCAATCTCAGTGATGAAGTGACATATCATGCATCCCTACCTCATAGTGATGTTTTAGAGAGTTGTTGTGTATATACAGTCAGTATTAGAGAGGTAACAATAATGTGACACATCAGTATTAGAGAGGCAGCCATGTTGCCTAAAAGAATTAAATTTTTCATATTGGATTCAGCTGAGACACACACACTCTTAATGCTGTCTCAGAAGCCTTTCCACCTTCCAGAGAGAAATTTATGGGAGAAACACTGGCACCCTCAGTGCAACCTGACCAAACTCTGAAGAATGGTTCTGGGACAGAGCAACAGTTGGGAGTCCCTGTGTAAAGTGATCCACCATGTTGCCCTTCTGTTGTCGTATCCCCCCTCCCCTCTCTCCTCTCCTCTCCTGCTATCCCTTTCTCCCTTCCTCCCACCCAGGCTACGCACCAGCTGCTCCACCTCCTCCTCCTCCTGTCTCCCCTCTTTCTATGGCCTCCTCTCTCTTTTCCACTCTGGGTATGGTTGGACCTCAGAATTGTATCATCCACTGGGGATAATTAGCAGGGACATTTTTTTTTTCATTTTACTGTTGCTCCTAACCAGCTTACAGCAAAAAGGCAACAAGGCAGCCTAAACATATCTAGCCAACTAAACATTTTCAAACTTGGTTATCACTGCCTGCATGATTCCTCAAGTGTCCTACAGAAACCTTTTAATGTCTAAAAAGTCAAGCTTTTAAGTAGAATTGCTCGGTATTATCCTTTGGCGACCGTTCCTCTTATTTTAAGCCAGGTTATTAGTGGTTTGGCTTATTCCAACAGTCATGAAACATTTTCTGCAGGTTACATGCACTGGAAACGACAATTTGCTGTAATAATAAATAGAAAGGCTCTGTAATACATCATCCTTTACCATGTGTGCAGTGGAACATGGCCTGGTTGCAGGCTTGATTGTGATCCTGTAAAAGCCATCTGTATGATTGCTATACTAAAAGAAACTGGTAATAGGAAAAAACAACTACAACATTGTGTGCACATTGCATACTCGAGTGAAGAAGGCAAATATGATATTTTGATGAAACCTTGTATACTATCAGAGTTGGTGTGTGCGCAGTTTGTGTGTGTTTTCATGCGTCATACACTGAGGGTGTGTCTTTTGAGGTATAAATAGGTTATGGGAGTTATTAAAGTCTCCCTCCAAACAATCCCTCTCATTAGAATGGGCTGGAGATCAAGTTACACTGATAACGTTTAACCTACTGGGAGGCCCACCAGCTAGGGCTGCAAAATAAGTGTATTCAACCTTAATGCGTGACTTTACCACCAGTTTCAGTTCTGCTTTGAGAGCAGCGGCAGAGGCAGTGACAGGGTCAGGAAAAGAGGCTATGAAATCAATATGATTATATCAAGTCAAACTAAAGTACAACACTATGAAACATCAAGGGATGTTCACCTACTTTTCATTTTTTTAACCCTTGGAAAAAGAGAATAGCTGCTTGATGTGCCGAAAAGATCTGCAGTTACATGTTTTTAGATATGGAGGTATTTTTGTTGTCATTATTGCCTATCTCAGACAGTACCAAGATATTAAATAACACCTCCAAAATGTGCTTGTGTTTTTGATCCCTTTTAGATATTAATATAATGGATGAAACAAGCTTGTCTTTTGAAAAGCTTTTCTAAAAGAGTAATAAAAAGGAAAATCTACCGCTTTGAAGTGATTGGATTGGGTTGAATTGAATTGAAATGATTGAACCAAATGAAAGTGAATTGGAATGCAGCCCAGACAGACAGACAGACAGATAGACAGACGGATGGATGGATGGATGGATGAATAAAAATTGGTGTCTGCATAATAAAATATATTCACTGGTAAATATTTTTCATAATCCCCAGTATCGGTGTACAACATAATGTTGTTGCTTTGGAGGAATTTCCTCATCTCTCATATCCTTTTAAAGACATTTGATCCTTACAAAAAGATCAGAGGAGCGTGTGTGCTTTTTCATCTGTGTTTGAATGCAGCAGTGTCTACCTGCCTCAGGTGGTCGTTTAGTCAGTAGAGCTGCTAGTTAGGCAGCCTGGGGGAGGGGAGCACAGTGACATATTGACAAAAGGAGTTTATTCTTAAAAGCACCTGGACAGAGCAGTGAGAAGTGTGAAAATGAAAACGCAAACTTAAGATCCCGGTATATTTGCTGCAGAAATTAACTTCATCAGGTTCAAAAGAACAAAACAACATAATTACAGATACATAAAAGTGTTGCATTCACTGCATGACCACCTGGAGTTAGTCTAAAATATCACAACTGGTTGTGTTGCTTTGCACGAAGGAATTTCCACTTCCATTCCCAGTTCATTTTCTTTGATTACATCTCTGTTCTGAGATCTTGTGGTCAACTCTTGAAAGTGAATAATTTCAAGTTTCAATGCTGGGCTTGCTGAGCTTACCAGAGGATATCTTCACCCTCAAACAGCTTATAAACCCTGGTAGTCTGCTATTCTTGGTTTTTCGTTACAGTTTTTTATTTCCTGACCGTAGTTTTTGGCTGCCTCTTCAGTCTTTATACACCCCTCAATTGTATTTTGTGTAAACAAACATCACAAAGAAGCATTTACCCAATACATGAAGAAAGTACATTATATTTAGGCGATGGTTTGAAAATGGTCAACATTTCCTGTCTCAAGTGGGCATGGTCAGCTTTTTTGTTGCCTAGCAAAGTCTCTGCAGCAAGGAGTGCAAACTCCTGTTGAAAACACACAAACAAATCAGGAGAGTCTGTTCAAGATGTGCTGAGAATTCAGAGGATATATGGCTTCGCCGCTTGTGAAATACAGGCCCAATATGTACTTCAGTGATTATGGGACGTGAAACTCAGTGATGAACTTTTGCTGTGATCGTTGCATCTTGAGAGTTGGTACATTACCTTAGCCGAAAGTCAAATCACAATGTCTGAAATGGAGTTGCACACAGATCTTCATTCTTTCTTCTATTTTGAACAGAGACAAAGCCATTTATGGTTATGGTTGCCTCTTCATGTCCCCCCACTTGTCCAGTGGTGTGCCGTGCAAATAAAACAACAATATAAACCTCAGATTGCTTCTGTTTTGACTTTGCTGTGAGTATACTGCCAATTCCAGGTGCATATTTAAACTGTCAATTTTCCCTTATTACAGCAAGACCTCCTAATACCTGAATCACTTCACTTTTTCAACACATTGTCAGTATGAAATCCTGCTGCTCATCACTGGGCTCTTCCTTGTTTGAACGTCAGCAAGCCTAAACCAAGAGCGAATGCTGAACAGATAGCTGAGGGAAGGAGGGAGACAGGTGTTTCTTGGTGTGTTACCTGGAGGCTGGGCTGTCATGAAGACAGCTGGCAACAGGATGAGGTCATTGTTTTTGTACCTAATGATTTACACCCACACACACACACATGCACATACACATACCTGGCTGTTTCCACTAAGATAATTGTCTCTCTCAGGAAGTATTTCCAATTTAGAGTCAATAGAGCATTCAGTGGCTAAGCTGGGATGAAATTATTCACTTAAAAAATATCACAGCCGAGTCAAAAGCACATCAGATGGAACATACAGAGAGAGAGAGAAAGAGAGAGAGAAATACAGGGGAGGGGAGGGGCTCTCGTCTCTCAATTCCCTTTACACATGACTTTTTTTTTCCTCCAAGCTTTAATGACAGAGGAGTCATGCAGAGGATAATTAACTAAGCGTAGGATGTAAAATTATATTTGGAGTGTGATTGGAAAATGGATGAAAATGTTCGTTCGTTACCACTTGATGAAACTGCTGGCTGCATTAAGCGGAGATTACTCAGTCAGGCACAGACCTTTCCATTATCCCCAAACACCAGCCCACTTTACATAATTTCATCAAAACCCACTCAGACATTACCTTATTATCCCCCCTGTCTTTAGTTTAGAAAGCCTTTGCCACAGTCACGCAACAACACATTTGTTTCCCAAGAACTTGTTTAACTGCTGGCCACCGTTCTCTCCTGCTCCATTACCAGCCATTATCTTCTCTCATTATGTGATCAAGTGAGTAATTTGTTGCTCTCTATATCATCTGTATGATTATTTTTCTATGTTTTATAAGGCTTTAAGGCATAGAAGATCTACCGCGGCTCTGTTTAGGCCTGTGTGAAGAGTTCTCTTGAACATGGTAATTTTTATAAATTTCACTGATTAATCTGAAATTATGCAACCGCTTAATCCTTAGAATAAAAACAGTTGCAGTTAACAGCTGCTTGATTATGTATCCAAAACTGTGCAACCCCTGTACAACCTTGGCAGCAGATGCTAGTTTAATTCCCCCAGTAAGTCTGACAGATGGAAAATATAGAATTTGTGTCTCTTTTCATGACGCATGAAGATTAATTGCTTTGTTCTGCAAACACTGTATTGTATTGGCAAGATTTTGTTGAACCATTTTTTTGTGGTGCTGTAATTATATCACTCAGCAATTCAGTGACCTGTGAGTAAACAATCACCTATCTACCTGAAAGAGAGAAAAAAAAACAAACAAACATCAGCTTAATACATTTAAGCTGATGTTTTTGTTTGTTTGTTTGTTTGTTTTTATTTTAAATGATTATTACTAATTTCATCACAGTAAAAGTGTCAGTGCCCATCAGTGCTTTAGTAGTTGTGTTGGATCTGCATTGATCTGAAAGGAGGAGCTCACCCAAAAGAGAAGAATATTTTTGTGAAGGTCTGTCAGAAATGCACATGTGGAAAAACTAAACAGCAGTAGCAAAAACAAGGTCAAGAATACTTGCTGAAGAAGAATACCCTTAGGAGTGATGAGGTCCATTTGTAACTATTCCTTACTGAAGAACACCCCAAAGTGCTTCTCTTTGGGGACAGATAGATACAGTTTGTTGGCGTTGTCTGGATGGATAGATTGCGCTAAGAGGTTTGGGAAAATATCTTTTTGTTTATTTTGGGTGAACTGTGCCTTTATGATGGAAACGGCGTGAAGATTCTTACAATAGGAACATGTGTTTTCTTTTATGTTTTGGCCATTTCTTAATTTGGATCTTTCAGCTGATTCTGTGCAGGCATGAAGACAGCCTTTATTACACTGAAGGCAAGACTATTGCAAAATCTCATGTTACACTGGATTTGTATGACAACTGCTTTACTGCAATACCACAGTCATGTGATTTTTACCGCGGGGTTGAGTTCATTACCATCATCACCGCGCATTTTTTTTTAAGCACCAGAGAAGGGAGATGCACGGGCAGTTCCTCTGTATTTTTCATTCTCCTGGTAGGTGAAAGAAAGTCTCATACGTTAATCCCTACAGTCACAGCCCTAATGTTGCAATCCCCCGTCACTAATGTCCCTCCAGCTCCAACCACAGTTGTTGAGCTGAACTTGTTCCTGCAGGTCCTGTCAACAGACCTGCTGCACTGGTCTCTGCTGCTGAGGCCACACCTGAGCCTAACCGTTGGTACGGCTAATGCCATGATTTGCACAACACATACACAAAAATACACATAAAAAGATGGCACCTCCCCTCTTAACGGTTTTGCATACACCTTGTGCAGTCACCCGCTACACTCTCCCAAGGGTGTTCTCGAAACACAAATGTGACTTATTCTGTAGCCGCTTTTCATCCTGCTTACTCTCACACGCTCATCATGTGTACTTTCTCTTTAACACGCGCGTACACACACACACACACACACAGAGTAACTGTCAGCCATGCTCTAAGTTGGCTCTCAGTCAGCTGTAAGTCATGACTCAGCTGATCCATGTTACACAAATGCACTTCAGGTTTCTTGAAAATGAAAAGCCACTCCTCTTCACATTTGGAAATTAGTTGCGGTGGTTCTTTAGGATTTCTGTTGTATGTGTTCATTCATCAGTTCGTCTCAGTCGGGTGCAGGGGATTTAAAATAACCTATTTTACCTCTGTGATTAAATACTGTCCATATTTTTGGTTGCAAATGTGTTTCAGCTTGGACTGAAATTTAAAAATTGAAAAAAGGAAAAATCTCAGTATGTGGCTGTTCTCATTTGTACTGGAGGTGACATTTCATAGGTGACATTTCAAATACAGACTCACTCTCACATCATATATAGTGTTAAAGTAACTGGGAAAGCAACTGTAAAAAAATGCTTCTTTTGGTCACAAAATTGAAAAGAAAATGCACATAGAAGCCATGGGAAAGTCATGTGTGTGTGTGTGTGTGTGTGTGTGTCTGTGTCTGTGTGTGTCTGTGTGTGTCTGTGTGTGTGTCCTGAGGTCCTGTCCCTGTGCCAGTGTAATACACCCTGTAGGTCTGGCCATCAGACAGCTTAGTGCGTTAATCCCCTCAGATAAACCAACTGCTACACCACCACCAGTACGGTACCAAAAACTTCTTTTCTTACACATGCACACACATACACACCAACACATACACCATCAGGTACCAGCCTACCACCTGCGACTCAGATATACTCGTGGTTCAAAAGTTGACAAAGTTCCCACAGGTCAGGGAATTTCTAGAATATGCTGGAATTTAAATTGCCAAAAATGTAATAAATTCTTGGGACAAGGCATTGAATATTGTGGAATTTTGTCATCATAATCATCAGAAGCCTTAGTTTCAAGAAGTCACTCACTAGTTATTCATCAAACGTGAAATTTATTTTTCATTACATTCACATTATGTTTTGTTTCCCCTGCAGAATAAAACCAAATAATAACCTTTAACAAGAGCTCTAAATCTAACGTCTGTTTAAAAGTTTGGTGAAGCAAGGAAAATGACGATATGTTAGATTTTTAAAATCTCTGCAAACCCCCCCCCCCCCCCCCCCGATACAACAGTATCACAATGTTTCACAATATTATATTGAATCTCTAACCACTTGTATTTATATATATCATCTATGCACTTCATTTTCTTATGTTATGGCATCTACATTTTAATGTTCAATAGGTGCATTGTGCTTTAATAAATTGTATTGGGAATTTTGAATTAAATTGTTTTGAGTCATTTTGTCACTTGGTTTATAATTTTAATGTTTTATATTTTGGTAGTCTACCCAGGTGTTATGTAGTAGGTTGTATTTTAGGGTCTTTTTCTACATTTCTAGTTTGTTTCGTAAAGTATGGCAGTATATCATGGTACATATCATATTTAACC
The DNA here is from genome assembly GCF_902150065.1 of Myripristis murdjan. Classification (NCBI taxonomy): domain Eukaryota; kingdom Metazoa; phylum Chordata; class Actinopteri; order Holocentriformes; family Holocentridae; genus Myripristis; species Myripristis murdjan. Next base: position 14,191,848 of record NC_043980.1, read on the forward strand.
CATGTATTGTGATACATTGTTGTGAGGCCCTTGGCAATGCCCAGCTCAATATTGGTCAGGAAACTCAACATTTTAGTTGTGGAGTAAAACTTCACATTTGAGATTGACAGTGGGAACTGCATTTAAATTGTTTAAGTTGGGGATTTCCAGGATGCACAGGCACTAATTGCAATATCCATATCCAAATGAGCAATAATGCACATGTGCACACATTTCACGTTAATGCATTGATATGATGCATGTTTCCTTGGTTGTTGAGACACTCGTTCTTTCTCAAACACACACAGAAACACATGCTTGGCACCCTGTGCAAAGGCGGCCTGGGCCACAATGGGAGCATTCATGTCCAGCAAAATACCCAAGCCAAACAGCTCTCACACACACTGCTGTTAAACTTAGCTGTGAACTTCTGGCCTCACTCCCTCCTTTCCTTCTTGCTTCCCTTCCTCCCATCATCCTTTCTGTCCTCTCTCTTTCCCTCTAAGGCTGCTGTGCTCTCGCCGGTTTCCAGCACATGTGCACAGTTGGCCTTAGAGCTGCAGGACATTTGGGGAGTGGGGGGCTTGTTGCTTTTTTTTGTCAGTGATTCAGCACTTAATTTTCATTCATTGTATGTGGATGAATACTCATTCATGGAAAAGAAGGATGATGATGTTCAAGAGTAATGTCACTGATGGAACAGCCAGCATTTTATGAAAAAAATGTAAATATCCACAGAGTAAATGTGCAAAGAAGAAAGATTATACAAGTACAAACAATGGAGCAGCCAGCATGTTTTGTGTAAGCTTCATCAGGTTTGAGGCTTTTTGACATTTTCAGCTGTTACATTTTTCCTGCCTTGGACTATTACACAGCTCTTCGGGGCTTGTGTGATTTTATGTTTTAAATTGCTATAATATAACAGGAGAAAATTAATAAAAACTGGCTTCTAAAAATACAACAACACCCAGCACGCGTTGTGGTCCTAGCCTCCTTCTCCCCATGGCTCGTTTAGATTGTTCGACAGCATTTATCAAGTGAAAATGTTTTACAGTAATTCCATTTTGCACCATCATAACTGATCTCTATTCATTAGTGAAATATAAAAATATATAGTCAAGGCATAAATGGTTAATATTTTGTTGTTTTTTTTCTTTGATGCCACAGTTTCCAAATGCAAAGTGATTCCATCAGTAAAGAATACCTGCACTTGCACCTTGCTTTATTTGAAATGAGTGACCAATGGTCAACAATGGATTATTAGTTTGGGTTGAAAATTGGCCAAGTGTTCCACCAACAAGGAGCGCCTTTTCTTATTTTTCTTATGCAGAAGTTGAGAATATCACAGCACCTTGTGATCTGGAATTTGCAGTAGTCTGTATTGTGATTGTGATGTTTCTGTGACTTTCTGTGCAGCTCCAGCTTGCAGCAGTAGGGCTGTGTGCCAGAAGTATGCTCTCAGTGAACTCTTCTCCACCCATGAGCACATGCTGAAGAACGGCTAACTCTAGCTCTCTTGCTCTCTCTTGCTCACTCTTCTCTTCCTCTTGTCTGGTGTCTGTGTGTTTGGCAGTTAGCAAAGTCTGGCCTCCCAGCATGCTCTCACATGCTCTTTTATCCATCAGTTGCCTCTGGCACTGTGGGTCGACCACCCCCCTCCATCCTCCACCTGCTTCTTTTTCACTTTTTGGCTGACCACCTCTCTCTCACACTCTGTGTCTCCCCCTCTCCCTGTATGTTCTCTCTTTCTTGGCCCTCTCTCTGTCTGTCTCATGGGTAAGGGTGGCGTCTGTCTCTTCGCCCTTCTTTCCTGCAGTTTTTCTCATCCCTCACTGTTTGCTTGCAAAAGAGATGAAAAGAAAGAGCTGTAGCAAAGAAAATAAGGTAGCTTGAAACAAATTGGGCATGTATGTAGGTGTTTTTTTCCACCCCTAAGGCTATTTTTGTCTTTCCAAGGCAAGGACCACAGATAGAGCAGTGAGGTCATGTTCATTTGTTGGATAAAACCCCATACCTCCAGTTTGTGTGTGTTACAGTTTAATGCTTTGAGTTAGCAAGTTGGCTGGTTTATACAGTTTTCATTAAATTAGCGCCACATTCATTTTTTGATATACTAGTATAACTACAGCAAACAACTGCATTTTTCATCAGGATTTCTGGGGAAACCTTGCTTTACAGCACAGACAGAAAGAGGGAGCCTTTCTTCCAGTGCAAAGATCAGAGTTTCTTGCAGTGGAAGGTGGTGAAGTTAAGTGCAAGGCGAATTGAAAACTGGTCCTCTCTAGTAAAGCCAAAGAGAAACCAAAGAAGTAATGCTCCTCTTTGCAACAAGAAGTAATGAGGTTCATGGAAAATTTGGTATTAATTTTCAGAGGGAATAACACAAATGATATCTAGAGATCGAGACAACAAGTTGTTTCTACTGTGGTTTCATTTGTTGAGGCACAGTTTAGGGGGAAGAACTGCACACTCACACCAGTGCTGGTATGAGCATTGAATATTTCTTTATGGATCTGTTTCTTGGTCAGTTGCTCAGGTGTTGAGCTCCACCGTAGACTCAGCCATCTTGTTTATTTCACTTTTTGTTATCAGTTGAATCTAAATGGTCCTCAATTAAATCAGCCTTAAGCAATTTTGATTAGTGCAGCTTTAAAATAACTTACCAGGTCGGGCTAGGTTAGGCTAATTTGCATCTGTTCTCCGTGTGCAGGAAAGTACAACACATGCACAATCAAAATAAGAAAACATGCTTGCTTGAAATGTGCCTTGGGTTCAGCATAGCAGGCAGACATATACACTGAACATAACGTCAGTCACCCAGACCTTTGTAAATATAGATAAATATGTACTTCAAATAACAACATATGTTATATTGTTTAAAATCAACCAAACAAGCCATTAAAACCATATAAAAACCATATGAATAAAATAAAACCAGTGTTTAAAAAAGGCAAAAATATTACCTTCAGTACATTAAAATCACCTGTATTGATTGTAGTTTAAAATATTTATGGAAACAGGCACAAGTTCTTAAATCTGTTCAGTCTGCACTTTGGCAGTGTGTAGAGTCTTCCAGAGGGTAAGAGTTCATGTTCAGAGTGCAGGACGTGTTCTGGGTCAGCCACGATTCTTTCTGCTCCTCTGAACACAGGTTGCTCATAGACAGACTGAATGGACTGATGTTCATTTTTCCCCACAATCTTCATAGCAGATTGTACAAGTCTGGCCAGCACTGTTTTTCCAAATCTTATTAAGCTCTCCAGGACTGCCTGCTAGAACATATACATACGTTTCTGATCGACTCCGTAGACTGTAAGCCTTCCTGAGGAAATGCAGTGGTAGTTGTAGTCTGGAGCACAGACTGTCAACATGGGTGTGCCAGGCGATGATATTGTCAATCTGATCCTCCAGTTATTTATATTGTAATGGCCTGAGTAATGGGAGTACTATTGATCAAATCACAAAATGTTTTATCTCAGAATGATAGGAGGATGTGTTGCTATTTGATGCAATAGGTTGAAGCTGACAGTACATTAAGACAGTAAACCCCCTCCCCCAGACACTGCAGACAGTGCATAAGTTAACATAATCATGAGTATAATGAATACATATCAGGAGGGCCAAACCCAGGCATCTGAAACCAACTTAACATCAACAGTCTTTTTAAATCTATGAGGTTAGTGCTCAGTGAACAGCTACTTTTTGGTCACTGAACTGTTATTATTACTCTCAGTCTCATCCATCTGGTCTATAATTTATTGTACAAACCAGGGGAGATTGATAAGGTGGAAACATAGTTTAACAGAGTGCATTTAAGCACTTCCCTCCTTCCTTCACTCTGCCAGGTTGGCTGCTGTCACCACTCAGGCATCTCAGGAATGCTTCCAGATGTTTCTTCATATGACTCATGTCCACACACACACTCAGGCACATTTCCCCTTCTGTGCATGTAGACAGCGAGAGGTAGACAGTGTTATGACTTCAGGTGGAAGTCTGTACCTAACCTTTGCACTCAATTCCCTTTGCAGCGCTGATCCAAGAACAGCTCGTGTCACATTACATTGTGAAGTGTTTTCTGTGCGGAGTTACAAACCCAAGCTGACATCAGATCAGTGCTTCAGAGCAAATCAGCCATGTAGCCCCATTTCCATCTCTTTAGTTCAGAGTTAACACATACATACACCCTCTCTCTCGCACACACATGCATAGTGATGTCAGTGTAGTTAGTGCAGTTGTTCAAGGCTGGCTGTGCATGCAGCTCATGTAGGCCAATACCCCAGACCTGTCACTGCAATTACAAGTACAGTCGGACTTCTCCACTCGTGTTGCCTTCACATGCACAGAAATGGAGACACACACACACATACACTGTCTAGTCACAGAAACAAATACATACCAAAGAGCCGATGGTCTTGTGTTAGTTTATCCATATGTAGTACATATCTATTTCATTTTTACTAGTCTTTCCTCTCCCCTGACTCCCTCCGCCTTTCTGTTTCTCCATGTCTCTAGCCGTAATATCAATGAGCCGAATACAAAGTACAAATTGGCTTCCCGGAGACACTTCAGTTAGTTTCTCTGACAGCTCTTAAAAATAACCATCCAAAATGAGTGTCATTACAAGTCAGTTTGTTATTTTCTTTATGTATTTTATTTCTGTTACTATTGTATAATCAAAACGTATCATACCTCTGCTGATATTTGTAACTTTTGTTGTGTAGACAAAAAGATGATGGCTAAAATGACTCTGAATCAGTCAAAATACGAAAAACCTGAGCTAGGCCTAAATATTTATAGCGGGAGAGCCACCACCAAATCCACATTAATGACACACATACGGTCTGAGTCATTGTGTGCTGTTATGTGTTTTTTTTTTCTTTTTTCTTTTTTCATTTGGTTTAATGAAGCGTCTCTGTCTTGAGGGTTACTCTAGGACTACGCTAGCCTTATTAAGGCTAACATGCAGCACTGGCCTGTTGTCATTCTTGCATTGTGGCAGCCTTGTCTGTGTATACATGTATGTTCTCCTGGCCCAATGACCTCATGTTGTGTTACCACTCAACTGTGAACTGCTCGGATAGCAGACACACACACACACACACACACACAAACAAAGTTCTCTTTGTGATGTGATGTTTCCACAGTCTAGCAGTGGGCAGTGTAGCAACTTGTATAAACTTCATTATTGTGAAAATAAAAACTCATCTTGTAAGCTTTAGAATGCTTTAGATTGATGCAGACAGTATTGCTGGTGTCTTTCTTTTTCTTTTTTTTAAAACCATAATTAGAAAAACAAATACACACTTGATATTTTATAAAACTTTGTTTTATCGTTATGCAATCTGATGCTCAAAATTAATGTTTAAGCAGTGTCAGTTCTGAGTCTGACCAACGCAACAACTCTGACTTGATTGAAAGCATAAATTATTTGGTGACACAGGTCTGTCTACAACGTATTCTACGAACCATTTGACCAAACACCATCTCGCCTGTAGGTTATTCATTGCAAATCACACCACTGAGTTTTCTCCACTTAAAATGTTAACAGTTACTAACAACTTCATATAAAAAAAAACTGTGAGTCCTTGTCAGTTTATTTGTCTAATCTTGTACAGTGTAATCAACAGGATATGATGCCTTTCCTTATCCACGCCTCCCTGTGTGAACAAAATACACAAAGAACCGGTCCAGGATTCCACCTGCAGCCACGGTTGTTGGGCAGGGAGTGCCTGAATAAAGTAAAACAGATTAAATCACCAATTTTGAGGCCAGAATTAATCAGTGTTACATGAAGCAGGATGTTTCTGAAAAAGAAGCATGCATACTTTGTAAGTATTTCCTGCATAAATGAAGTTTAAAATATGTAGTGAGGTTTGTTATCGTGTCGAAAAGCCAAGTATTCCACTTACGTACATTTCCAAAAAGCCAGACTGTGTTTACATTCCCACCTGGAGACATTTTAAACTGTCATCCAAAAGGTTACTGTACTGTATTCTGTACTAAACAGATTTATATCAGTATTTATGAGCCCATATCACAAGCATTAGTCCTGTTGCTGTGTGTAGCCCGAGGCAGACTGACAGCTGTCTGGCCTCCCCGCAGACTCAGCAGGGCAGGGAAGGGACGATGATTGACAGGTGCCTGACCCACTCACTGACTAAGCACATCTTGGACTGAAAGTGATTGGCAGGTGGCTTGCTGTGTTCAGGGACCTCCCTGCTATGGATAGGGAGGATCCATGCTGATGTTGTGACTGACAGCCTCACAGTGTGTTCAGTCTGTGAGGAAGAGAGAAGTGCTTAACACACTCTTCTTTTTAGTCCTTTTCCCCTCCCTTTCACTCTTTCTTTCTTGGTTGCTCTGTCTCTCTGTCCTTTCTGTTTCAGGAAGTGTTATGGTTCACTAGTTATGGATATGGAGCCAATTGACTCAGGCTAGTCTGTGTTTACATTCCCACCTGGAAATGTTTGTCATTCAAACATCTCTCTCCACCCATCTGTTTTTATAATTGACTCCTTTTTTGTGTCTCCTCTTTAAATCCTGTTTATCCTCGCCCTCTTTTAAGCCTCTTTCACACATAGTTCCTGGTAAATTACTTGGATAACCTTTCAGACATTGCTAGTGATTTTCACGAGTCACACATGGAGCTACATTCAGGAACATTTCTGTCTTACACCTTTTCACACATGTGATGGCAATGCTGTTGACTCACTCTTCACTACTGTGCCTCACTGTGTTTTGGTTATGGATGCTGTGTGCTGGTTCACAGAACTTGGGCTCTCCTGTTTGTGTTGGTCCACGAGGGTGTAGGTTAGCAGGGATCCCCCAGGATCCACCTTTTCTACTTCCTCTGGATGTTGGGCAACCAGCGAGGCAGGCTAGCACCCACCAGCTGAAGTAATTGTCAGTTTTTGGTGCTAATTTAAAGCAGTTTGAATTGCTTATTTTGGTACAAAAAATGATGTGTGTGTAGGCTGATTGGTGTGACTGGCTGATTGCGGAATGGATTGATAGTGTTAAAAAACACAAATTATCCAAAGAACCCAAGTAACATGCAGTTATACTCATGCTGTGCAACTTAATACACTTAAGCTGATGCCAAGCCTTTTTTGTAAACTTTTACCAGACCATTTTATGGCCCTGAGAAAATCAGATAAATATTTTCACTGGAAAGGTTTGTACGTCATGCTCTGTACTCCATGTAATGTATGGGTGTGATGTGTGTGTCCAAATGATGTGTGTTGTAGCATGTGAGCAATAAGGCAGGTGAGAAGTTAGCCCTCCGCCCAGCGTTTGCATAACAAAACACTTCCCTGACATGTGCTGCTAAAACTTTCCATGTCTGGGTAATGTGTGAACGTGAACTGCAGTGGCTGTTCTGGTAAAGCTGATTTATTTCCTCCTCAAAACCTTGTGAAATTCCCAGGAATCTTCCTTTTATGACATCTGGAAATTGGACGGACCCAGATGGAGCAACTAGCCATCTGGCTTAAGGATGAGATTCATAGGAACATTTAAAGAGGAGAAGACAGGGATAGAGAAGGAGTGTGTATAGAGAGGAGTGGGAGAAAGGAGACTGGATTGAGTGAGGAAGGGAAGAGCAAGACCATATTTCATGTTACATTCGGTTTATCTGTGTACTATTTTTCTTTGCCAAGGAAATTCTGAAGTAGTCTGCAAGATGTACGAGTCTTTGCAATCACACTGGAAGAAAATGGACATAGTTAACAGAAAAGTTTCCTCCACAACACAGTGAGCTCGAACCAATGTGAAAGTGAGGTGTGAAGTGACTAGTCAGAGAGAAAAAAGGGCATCGGGTTTGCTGAAGGAACGTGAACACAGGAAAAAAAAAACTGCAAGAATCTCCATTTTAACAAGTCATTTAGTCTCATATTCAGTGTTTTTCCTAAAAGGAGTGAGAATCTGCCTGTGGGATCCAACTTGTCTCTAGTAAAGTTTCACTTCTGTCACAATTTTGTTTTTTTCTGGGAACAAGTATAAATATGTTAAAACAAGGCAGAATGATGCAGATCAGCATACTAGTATCAAGGAAATTCTGGAAACAACTTAACAATGGAAATGAGGGATTATCACTGGCAGATATTTTCCATTTGTTTGAATAAAAAGATTTTAACACTGAATATGAGAATAAATGACTTGTTAAGATAGAGCTTTTTGCAGTAAAAAGATGCATACAATAAAGGGAAGGATGAGAAGAGGGAAATAGGGTCAGGACTGTCAGTGAAGAGGAAGGGCAGGCGATGGAAATGGAAAGAGAGGGAAGGACAGAGGGACAAAGGAGGTAAGAGATGAGGGAGAAAGGGAAGGGCAGGGACAAAGGGGAGAGCAGTGAAGGAAGGAGAGTCTCAGGCTTGGTGGGGGGAGATGTGGAGGGTGCAGGGCAACAGGAGGTGTCTGATTTTGGAGGGGTCTGGAGAAGAGAGTATTGAAGACAGGTGGTCAGCCCGACTTGACTGAGGGGGTGAAAGGGCAAACACTGCATGTTATGAGCCCTCATTCTTATGAGTGTGGCTGTCTCTGGTTACAGTCAGTCATCTCTCCTATTGTCTGCTCTACTGTTCTCCACATTTTACTTTATTTTGGGCCTTTTTATGCCTACTTCTCTTTTTTAGTGATGCACCAATCTTGTTTTTTAAGGAAAACCCTCTTCCCAGAGCAGTTAATCGATGCATCAATTACTTGCATTAGAAAATTAATCACTTATAATACTGATAATTGTTTTAAATTTATCAAATAAAAATATAAAACATATGTGCTGCTTCCGTAGGGCCACTAAAGATGCTAAGATTTCCCTACTCTTTCTGTTCATATCCTAAAATGAAGGCTTTGTTGTTGTTTTTGGCTGCTGGTCAGACTAAGGAAATAATCTGAAGACAGTACTTTGGGCTCTGCTGCTCTTCTAATGGGGAATTTGACACTTTTTTTCATGCTTTGAAGAAAAACAATACGAACATCCACAGTGAAAATAATTGGTAGCTGCAGCCCTACTCTATTTAGTGCCTTGTTTCAAGTACTGACATGATAGATGTCCACAACTGAAGAGTTTATTTGCAAAATGCCACATATCCACTCGGCGGGGAAACTTGTTACTAGAAGTTCATTTGTCTCTACGATGTAAAAGATCAGGTCTGTAAAAGTACTATCATTTTGACAGCCAAAGACTCAAGTTAAAAGGTCAAGACAGTGTGTTGTGGCACATAAAGCAGCTCCTAGCCAAATGCCAAATGCATACAAGTAGCCTGGTTGAATGTCGCTGGATCATCAAGTCGGCTAATAAAAATCCTGATGCCCATGCAGCAAACCTCGGCTCACGCAGACATGGTTGCTGATATCTTGTGCATCTCAAGCCCCTTTCCGTCTCCCTCTCTCTGTGCTTATTTGTCTGTATCGACTGCTTCAACCATTTCACCCTCTCAGCTGTGCCTCATCCATCCGTCTCTTCCTGTCCTCATGCTGTTTTTTCTTTGTTTGAATCAGCTCTCTCTGCCACTCTCTCTCTCTCTCTCTCTCTCTCTCTCTCTCTCTCTCTCTCTCTCTCTCTCCCTCACTTGCCACTTCTCTCTGTTCATGAGTGTGACTGGACATACTGGCATTTACTGTTGCCAGAATATGCTGTTTTTGTTTTTTTTTCTCCTTTTCTTTTCTCTCCTGTGCTGCAAATGTTCCACTCTTTGTTTTGTTTTTTTTTTTTTTTTTTTTTTGGGTCCATTTGGACGTCAGCATTTTTACAAAATACTGCACTGCTATCAGCTGAAAATCTTGTACTTTTACTTTGTAAAAATAATTATTTGAACTTAAACACTCCCTCACCCAGTTAATACTAGTGTGTGACTGATTTATCCGTTTATTGATACAACCAACCGATATCTGCCTTGTTTGTTTTTAATGTCAGATCATCAGCATGTCAGTGCCTTCCTTTTCCATTACAAGAGGTTAATCTGCAGCTCTTTTAAACATTATTTTAAGTCTTGTTTGACAATGTCTCTTATTCCATCTTTTTATTTTGTATTTGCAATAATCTTTGTTCATTTTGTTTACTCAAACATTTCAATAATCCGATTTACTCTGAATATTTTTCGCATTTATTTTTTGCATAGTCATTTTCATATTTAAACATACTGAATGATGGTATTAAATATCTGCTGATGGCTGCAGCTCAGATAACAAAAATGTCAAAAACCCACATTGGCCAACCTCTAGTCAACACTTTTTTTTTTTTTTTTTTTTAATGATAGCATACATTTTTGTGGAGGTTTCATAAGGCCTAGGGGTCCTGGCATTTCCCCAACACATGAAGGCTCATGTTAAAACAACCTGTCCTTTGAGTGGAAAATAAGAACATGCTAAAATGTGAGTCAGGAGGTTTTTACTCCCTCTCTTCTTCCCTCCCCACTCATAACCCGGGGCCTTGCATGCTATGCTCTTATTTTGCTTCTGTCTAGCTACTGTCTGCCAGTCAGTCAGTTTAGCAGAATAGGAAATGGTAATTCCCTGCAGGTTCGTCTTTTCAGCAGAATAATAGGAAGTGGCCTATAGAGGGGTGCAGGGGAAGATGTTCAACTTACTGTAAACCCATTAGAGAGAGACTCTTTGCAGACTCATGCTTCTGTCATAAATGCTGACGTATGTGGGTGTTTGGTTGTGTGTGTGAACATTGACAGCTTTAGCTTTCTCAGATACATGTTACATTAGCATAAGAGTGTGTGTGTGTGTGTTTGCGTGTGTCCATTCATCAGTGTGTGCTGATATCATCGTGTGTCTGTGCATCCCTGTGTGTGTGTGTGTGTGTGTGTGTGTGTGTGTGTGTGTGTTTGCGCCAGGAAGTTGGAATATGGAAACGGAGCTTGTGTGTTATGCCAGCAGGGACACAGGCTGTGCTCTGCAAACTATCCAGTTTCTCCCTTCTCACTAAATACACACACACACACACACACACACACACACACACACACACACACACACACACACACACACACAAACACACAGGAAGACCCCACACAGATTCACTGTCAGAGGCTGGCTTTTATCCCCAAGACAAGTACACACACTCTCAGGGTAGACATTTTGTCACTGTCAACACTTTGGCATCTGAATTTTTTTCTCTTTAGACTTTTCCTGACTGGTGATTTACATAAGCAAAAGTTTAAGATTGATGACCTCTGCCTTTGTTTGAGTGGGCCGGTACACTTTGCCTGGGTGAAATCTAGATCCGACAGACAGACAGGATGATGTCTCCACATTCAGGAAGTTGATGTTTTACGGGACTAAACAAGTCAGAGTACACCAGGGCTGCACAACTATGCCTGAAATCATGCATTGTTTTTCCTAGTTACCAATCATAATTTGCTATCATGATTATTAGTAGGGCTGAGCAACATTATTTCTTGTTCTCCTGATGTCCTTAAAGAGAGTCATTGTGATAAAATGATATTAAGTTATTGTAATTAACAATTTTGTTGTCTAAAATCACTGATGGGGAGCAAATACTTTGTAAAATTCATCATGGAGTGGTTGATAAACAAAGGTCAAATTTAAAAAGCGTTTTATTGCATTATTTTTTTTTTTACCATGCAGGTCCTTTATGTCTCCAGTTTAAAATAATGTCATGCTGCAGACATGATCGTGCAGCTCGCCTTCTTCCATACCATACACCTCACTGCTCACTCATTCTTAATGACAGTCAGGGCAAACAAGCAGAGGGATGGAAAAACACACTGTAAATGAATCAGGATTTGATCAGTGATCGTGTAGCTGATGCCAGTCAGTCACAACACACCATGGCTGCGTCCAATTCCAGTCATAGACACCGGCTTGGGACTTCCCTTGTGGAAACAAAAAACACAATGTAGATGCAAAAAGTACTGCAGGCATACTGGGCTTGCATGTTTCACAGGAAACTCCATCATTTAGTGATACTGCAGTGTCCCTCAAGACAATCCTTCACCACTGAGCCTTCAAATTAGTATTGCAGAACACATAATGGACAATTAAAATGATGTCATGGCACTTAATATTCCCCAATTTACAAGCACTAGACTGGTAATTGAAGGTCAGAACCAGGTCAGTTGGACGGTGGATGGAGTACAAATACACAGATCACACCCTTTACAATAACACTGGCCTCAGTCAGTAATGGGCTGGGCTCTGTGGCCTCACTCCCCAGAGACCTGTCCTCATGGTTAAGTGGAAACTGAGAGGGATTTTTTCTCTGTGTGTGCATACATGTTGATCCTGCTGTGTCTGTTTTAGTTTCTGTACCAGTCATGCTTGCACAACCACGCCTTGCCACGATCTCTGTGCAGGCTCTATCTCTGCACTAAGTGGCTATTATCAGTCAGCAGGAAAACTCCAGGCCAGGCATTGTCCTCACAGTGGATGACATACTAATACACTCACACGCTCACACACACACACACAGCTGCACTTTAACCATGTTCTTTCTTGTTCTCCATGCAGCCCTGGGCTCTTCTACGCTGCTCACACAGTCTGATTGAATTAGCCTCTGTTGGCGCCGTTATCTATTGAATTAGCCAGTCATTACCTCCCTGGACACCGCCGCCGAATGTTCCTCCCTGGGCTAGCTAGCTAACAAGCTGCACGGGATGAGTCACTCATGCCCAGTAGCTGTTGCCCATCTTGTTGTGTTATGCTAGGCCAACAACTCGAGGAGGAATACGAGTGTTGAGTTGTATCTGCTTTCTCTCGTTGACTGCTCAATTTCTTAAAAAGTTGTCAATCTGAAATTGCCTCATTTTCAACACATCCGTATGACTAGTTATTAACACTCATCAAGTGTTGCTTTACCAAGATATAAATGTGTGTAGCGAGTAGCGACACGTATTTGTCAACATCTGTTGTCGTTAAATCTGTTGCGTTGGAAGTGAGAGGAGATGACATCCTTAAGAGTGTTGAACTAAGCTGAGTCAAACTGTGGACTTGAATATGGTGTTTGATTTAGAGCAGAGACTGACCATCTTCAGTCTGTTTTGATCACTGTCTGCTAACTGACACTGAGGAAGTGCCCTATTTTTAAACACTGAGCAGTTAAATTGGCTCATTTAGATATGAAGCATTGTAACACAGGGGTCTGTGCTGATCACAACTTCTGATAGAGTTCTCAGTAAAAAGATATCTATCTTACATGGGAGGCTAAACTGGAGGTGATTAGAGTCCTTAACCAAATGTTTTCAAGTCAAGTCACTGCTTTCTTGCTGAATTTAATTAAATCTGATTAACTTCAGTTGTGTAGAAAGTTATAGGGATTGAGAACAGTTCATTAAGAAATGCTAATGTTGGTAATGAAAACAGTTTAACATTTGTGCATGCTCCAGAATCTACAGATTAACAGATTACCTCTTTGATTTTGGTTATGAGCCCAAAGTTCAAGGATAGTTATTTTCCAGTCATGTTAACAATGTATGATATTTGGAAACATGAAGTCTTATTTATTGTAAATGCATATCTCATTATGATTACCATCCATTTCTGAATGAATGTATACAGGTAAACGTAGGTGTACAGGTAATAAAAATGAGAAAGCAGACTAGAAAAAATAAAAAGTAGTGCCTCTCTCGAAATCAGAAGTACACAAACTGTCTCTGTTGTTAGCAGATACTCTCCACCTCTGATTTGATCACTGAGTGGATGAGAGGGTATCAGGAAGAATTGAAACAACCTCTGCTTTAGTTACACAACCAAGTCGCCATCTGACACAGAATCACTTGGCAGCTAAGATACAGCTCAGCAGAAAAAGCAGACTGTACAGAAAAAGGCAACAATGCACAGTTATTCTGAAACTCTCCAACCTCTTTTTGGCTGTAACACCCACTCCCACTGTCTCTGATGCTGTGAGCGTAAGCTAACCACGCAAAAGCTTTCATTAACACTACTACAATGTCTGCTCTAGATCGCCTCCACACTTTTCAAAGAGAGATGAAGATACTAGGTTAAGGAGCGAGAGAGAGTGAGTGAGTGCAAAAGACAGGCAGAAATAGAAATAGAAAGAGGCTTACAAATTTGGTCATGTTAAAGTGAGGCTGTGGCAGCAGTAAGTGCTCTCCTGCTCACTCTCTCAGTCAGTCTGGGTCTAGTGAGGTCACAGCCTCCAGGGAAGAAGGACCCAGAGAATAGCAAGCAGCCCGTCAATAAACACTGACCACCCAAAAGGATGCATCTTTGCAATGAGCATCATACAGGCGAGACTCGCTGCTAAAACCCACTGAGGCTACTTGTTATTGTTTAGAAAACATGTTTATGGGCAGGTCTGCACGATAATGCATAAATGGTAATTGCAGTTTAGACTAAATATTTTAATTATGTTCATAAATCATGATTAGTAAAATTATTTTCCTACTCTTTGCCTTCCTGTATTAACATTTTGAGTTTTTTCAAATGCCAAATGCTGGTAAAATTTGTCCTCAATAAGCATCACCTGCCACGATGATCAGTAACTTTCATAACATTTGAAAGCTTTGGTTACATACGGTTTTTGATAATTGCTTGATTTGATTTCAATTTATGTTACAAACTTGAATTTTTAAATTAAAACGCTTACTAAATGCCCTTGTTTTCTTTTTTTAATGTTTAATGTAACACTTGATTGTGTGTGTAAAATAAGACTGAATGAGGTAAGGAGACATAATTCTATAAAAAATGTTTGTTAATTATTTTGACTTGTAAGGATACATTTGGCAGGCATTTCTTTAGTGTACCAGCTCTAGAGAGGCTTCACTTTTGCCTGGATTCTGCATGGATTAATCATGGATACTAAAACAATAAACAATACTAAAATAAATAACAACTAGACACAATTCATTTGAGAGTCTGTTTACCCTAAAGCCACTGAGCTTCTGGTCATCTCAGTCCATCTGTTTGGATTACGGGAATTAAAACTTAGTCATCAGTCAGTCTCACAGTCTCACAATTTTTTTTTTTTTTATATCTCAGCTAACACAAAGCTACTGACTAGTAGGAGTAGTGAAGGATGAGTCATTTACATCGTCAAGACAGAAAACAGGCTATGCCCACAAAATTAAAAATAATTTGACTTATCTCTCTCTATTTAGTCTAATTCTACTTCAGCAAGAACAACAGGAAAGCACCATAAACATTTCCGCTGAACCAGACTACATTTCTAGTAACAAATGTTTATACCTTGTCATAAGTCATCATTGCAGTATTATTCTCAGCATCCTCCGTTTTATTGTTGCTAATTTTCTGCAGTGATGACTCAGTGTCCTCCTGAAAACGAGTAAATTTTGATGTTATCTAATGAAATCTAATCGTGGCCTAATAAAGATTGTTATTTCCTGATTGAAACGCCTCAAAAACAAGATCAAGATTTCAAAAGTTATTTTAAGATGTCTCATCTTTGGGACTCCCATAGAGCAGCTGTAACAAGCAGGGAGGTTACTAACCACTAACATGAGCTCCCTGCTATCTTATCAGCTAGCTGTGGCTGTGCTAGAGGGCTCGCTGCTAGCAGTTAGCTTCTTCCTGCTCTTCTTGTAATGTGAGCCCACGACCTGAGCCAGGATGCTCTCTGTTAACTCTCTTTCTTTAGTGTGTAATCTCTAGGAATTATACAAAGGGGCAAATTCTAGTCAGACTACCAACTGTGCGAGAGGGACAAAGTATCTTTCATCTGTCAGTTCAAGATGTTTGAGGCTGGCTGTAGGGGGCTAACGCCACCCATCACTGCACATATATATTATGTTTACCGTATCCCCAGATGGAACAGGGTCTCCGTCCCATAGGCTTTCTGTAAGAGGGGGGAATCGTCTTTGTGTTTGTGGATTTTAGGCCCAGAGGAAGTGAGAGGTCAGACGGACAGCAGAAGTCCATCCCAACCTTATTCTCTGGCTCTGATCCAATACTTAGAAAACACATCCTTTCCTTGTTCCTTCCCTGAAGATTATATCACTGACCCAAGTGAGAGCAACAAAGCGATCACACATTCAGTTCAAGCCAAATCAGATTAATCAGTGAGCATAAGCAGCCCAGCCGAGGAAGGACTTGACAACCTACAGGCTAACTCTCATAGAACCAGAAATCATTAAATAAACACAGATTATACCAAGCTAGGATGGATGCATTGTAGATGTATGGAATGGCTTTCTTTTTGTCCGCAGGTCTCCCTCTCTCTGTTGCTCTCTCTGTGTCTCTGTCTCCGCTGACAGCAGACTCGGGAGAGGAAACAGGAAAGGCCTGAGCGGCTTGGTGTTGGGACGGATATCCTCTTAGGGAGGCGTTCCCCCTCCTCCCTCACTTAACTCACTCTCTCTTTATCTCTTTTTATCGTTTTTCCCCGCTACCCATTTTGTTCAGTGTGGTTTTAACCGCTCTTGGCTTAGCTGAGGAGCGCCCAAAGTGTTGCCGTTTTTCAGTCATCTCATCGGAGGGAACTATGTGTTGGCATGGTGACGAGGAAGATGATGACAGCTCGGAGGTGAAGAGTTGTTGTTGTTGTTGCTTGTTTTGCTTTGTGTGTTCCTGTAATTGTGGGAGAGTGACTGATTTCTAGTGATTCACTCGCTCCTGCTGCGTTCCTGATTGTCTGTCTGGCTCGTTCACTCGTTCTCCAGCTTCCCTCTCTATGGCAAGTTGTCTAGTTGTCTAGGTCTTTGTTAGATGTGACTAATTTTGTCATTTGTTGCAAACACATAGTATTGTCTCTAGAATGCATTCCTAATATTCCTTAAAGTTTTTAGAAGTTGTGACTTGACGCCGAGCGGTGTATTGGTACTACGGTGTGAAAGGATATTTTGTGTTTTAGTTTAAGATCCTCATGGCATTTCTCACACAGTACAGAAAGAGAGACGGGGATGATGGGCAGCACAGGTCATTGGACACATTTACAATCCACGATGTTTTGAGTGCATGGTATGAGCTTTGGTCCATTTAGCCAGCGCAACACCCTGAAAAGGGCAGTTCAAATGCTGTTCCCAGACGTCAGTGATTTTTAAGCTCTCGTAAACAGGTTTGACATTGCAGATATGTTTTGAAATATTATAAACATCGGCTGAACCAGATTTTTCTCATTCCTCACTTCTCTTTTCCCACCCTCCCGCTTCCTCTAGTCACATTTCCATTTCTACACATCTTTGCCCTCTTCCTCTAGCCCATCCACATCTTCTCTCCCTTTCTATCTCTTTCCTCCCATTACTGCCTTATCCTGCCCACCATCTCTTCCTCTTCACTCTACCTCCCTGGTTGTTCTCACCCCCCCTCCTTACCAGGCTGAGGGAGTAAGAGTGCAGTGTTGGAAAATCAGACTTGTTTTGCCATGCTAAAGATGTTAATAAAATTGACTAACTTTTTGTTTCTTTTTTGTCCTCCAATGTCCCTGCCCTTCCCGTCCCTCTTTCCCTACTTACCCATCTTCTCTCTTTGTTTCCATTTCTCTATTTCTTTGTTTCTTCTCCCTACTTCCTCCATCTCCCTCACCCTCCATCTTTCCCTCCGTCCCATCTATCCAGAGTGACCCAGGCGGGCTGTCGGTTCTGGAGCAGCTCGGTCTGGACCACAACTCGGATTTCTCAGATTCCAGTGTGCAGCAGCGCCTGGAAGAGCAGCGTGAAAGGATCCGCCGAGAAATCCGGAAGGAGCTAAAGATTAAGGAGGGAGCTGAGAACCTGCGCAGGGCCACCACCGACAAGAGGAACGCACAGCAGGTCAGCCTCATGTAGCCTAGGGTCCTGCGCAGGAAACTTTTATCTCTCAGATGCTGGGGTTCAATAATCCCCTGGTACTTTACTTTTCGCCACAGCCAAATTGATTATGTAAAATATAGCATTTACTCAGGCTTCCCACTGATCATCAAAGACCTGATATAAAACATTCATTGCATTAGATGGTGGTTTTCAGTTGTTTTTCTCCATTGTGAGCCCAACAGTAGTGGAAACCAGTCTGTTTATTACTTTAGAGAAACATCAGTAATGAACCAGGAAGGAATAAAATGTTTAGGGTCACGGAGGCAGGCTGACTTAGATCTGGAATGTCATGGAAAAGTGGAAAAGTCATGGGATATTTCACCAAGGCCATTGTGGGAAGTGGGAACCCAGTCTAAATAATGAATACAATCTGTAATAGTGGTTGGTGAACTCAAATAAGTCTGAATTGGGCTTGTAGGGCATAAAGTTCTTGCATCTAAAAAGCAGACTTTTTGGAAAGATCTGGACCCACTGGTCAATGTTTTATTTTCCTGCGCAAAATATGGTTGCTAAGAAGTATTAGCCAAAATCCGGCCACAGCCTAGAACTGTAATCTTGACATGGGTGCATTAGTTCATTGAACATTAAGGAAGTACTCTCTAAAGGCCATTGCACATTCCCTTGGCATAGCTCTCGAGGTAGATGGCTATGGTCCGACAGCCTTAGGATTTGTTGGCATGAAGCTATTCAAAAATTAGGGTTATCCAAGGGTAATGCACAGGTGTTGACTCAGAGGTAATTGGTTTTGGCATGTAAACACAAAAAGATGGTCGGCAATCACCTTTAGTGTGATATTTTAGGACTGGCATTGATAGAAAACTATTCGCCAAGGGTTTCATTTATGGAAAGATTTTTATTTAGCTGGACAGGTTTTCGACGACTACTTGTCTGAAATACTGCTTGGGCTTGTAGAATGGAATTTGTCTCAATTAAGTGCATTAAAACAGGATTAATAGACAGAATTAAAGCGTCATCAACAAACTAGATTACATTAACACAAGACTATCACTGCGGTGACGCCAAACCTTTTAGCACTGTTTTGGCACTAAAAAACAATAACCTTGTATTTTCCATTTACCAAGTGTCCGGTTCCAGTTGATGTTTTTTCAGTCGCTGCTCGACATGTGTGACTCACATGAACCAATAGGACTCAAGGGGCAGGATTACCGCACTGTTAATCACTGATTGGTTACACAGTTGTGCGTCACTCATTCAGCTGACGGTGAAAGCCGGTAACTATCATGCTTAAATTCATGTTGGAGTGTAAGCATTTTGTTGTTTGCTGTCAAGCACTGGAGAAGCCAAATGAAGAAAAGTACAGCACCATGGAGCAATGACAGCTTCCAGGCTCTCACTGCCATTTGTTCAGAGGATGATATTCAGTGTGAGCTTCAGTGAATGAAAAGAAACAAGAAGATGTATAGGAAAATATCGCTGTGCTTGTTCGAGGGAACTAGACTATGTGTGTGATCCTTACAAATGTCATGTTAAAATAAAGTTGACATGCATTTTCTAAATAATGATGTGCCCATTGACTTGCTTTGGTAAATCTGCTGTGTTAGTCAGATTTTTTTGTCATCTCTGCATCCACTGCTGTTTTTCTTACAGTTGACTGAAATGCAAAAGATAACTATAACTGGGTCTAGTGTCAGTTCCTATTTGCTCCCATTTTGGCTAGTTCCTTTTTTTATTGTGCTATGGCGAAAGCCCCTTAAATCCTGTTGGTATATCAAGTGAAATATTGAAGGCTACATTTATATCTCGTTTCAGAGACAAAAGACTGATTTGAGTCTCTTTATCTCCTCCTGTAGCTGTTGCTTAATCTTCTGGATCTTTAAGAATTTGATGATGTTAATGTCTACTTGTCTTGATGCCAGTTTCTACTTGTCTGCTTTATTAAGATGATAGGCTGGTACACTGATGTTTAGCACTCAGAGGAGACAATGATCATTTCTTCTCGTCTGAAGGTGGACAGTCAGCTGCGGAGCTCCAATCGCCGGCTGGACAACCTGCATGCTCAGCTGCAGGAGCTGGACGCACACATTGTAGTGAAGGGAGGCGATGAGATTAAAGGTACATAGGAATGAAACCATAACTTCTGCTGTCATTCCGTCTTTCTTGTCTGTCTCACTTGTCACTGATGTAAAGTAAAAATGGTTAAAAACTTCAAAAAAAAAAAAAAAAATCAAGGCAGCCACCATCACTTGTTTTTGAACAGTGCTTCCATGTTTTTGCAGGCATTCCTCTGTGGTCTGGTCCTGCCACACCAAAGGCATGTTGGTTATGCAAGTCAAGAGTGTCAAGTGTAGTCACAGGCATAATAATAATATGCTTTCTTGTGAAAACAAGTGAGCTCCACTCAAAGTCATGCAGGTCCACAGTGGTGCGACTGATCCAAAAGGCTACAAACACTACAAGAAAAAGGACTTTAATTTTGAAGTAAATAATTCATAATTTTAAGCCATATTAAGGAGAAGAAAAGTGGTAAAGGCTCACTAACAAGGATAGATGATCACTTCACATTATATTTCCTAAATGCCACAAAACTGCAGCCTCAAAATGACCACAGAATTGAACCAGCAAAGTAGACATCAAGCACTCAAAGTGGACATCTGAACAATGGAAAAAGTAATATGGCTTGAGGAGTAATATTTTACCCCTTTTCTGTCATCTGGGTAAGTTTAAGTTAAGCTAAGCCAATAGATGCTTACAACCCATAAAGGCTGTTGCCATCTGTTAAACATAATGTGTGTCAAAAAATGATAAAGTCAAACATCTACCATGGCTTTCACAATCAACACGATTTTTTCGACAATATATTAAATATCCTTGAGAGCATTTTAATTTGGGGTCACATTGTGCAGACTCTCATCATCTTGTTCTCTTTTGGATCATCTCTAACCTTTTCCCTCTCTTCACAGATGAGTGTCCTCAGTCTCCAGGGGCAGAGAACCGCACATCAGCCCACAAGGAACGCATCGCCGCCTTGGAGAGACAGCTCAACATCGAGCTTAAAGTCAAACAGGGAGCTGAGAACATGATCCCCATCTATGCCAATGGATCTACAAAGGTGCAGGACCTCTACACTATCCATAAACACATCCAAACAGGCACACACACAGTCAAAAAGGGTGCGGAGAATATAAACTCACATTTATGCCAGCAGTTCAATGAAGATACCAAAGTGTAGCCACAGACACACATGGTTCAAAAGGACAATATATAGAGCATGGCATTGTATAGGACACTGATCAGTGGCTACACACACACACACACACACACACACAGAGCTCAGCAGGACAGTACACAAAGTCAAGGTCAGTAAACGGTCCCCATCTACAATATTAGACCCTTCCCCCAGTCACCTTATACTGCTGAAAGGTGTCTTTATGTGCACAACCTCGTAGACAATGTGCTGACTCCAGATAACACACTCACCTCATCTCTTGATGACTTTAAAATGCCCCCCTCCCCCTGACTTGATGCAATATCTTTCTCCTCTTCGTTTGACCTTGCTCACGTGCCTCCATTCACCTTGTATGTGTCACAACTATAAGGCTATTAAACAGAAATATGAGGCCAATATCAATAAACCAGACAGGAAGAAACAACACATAAAACATTCCCTGTTTTGAGACTGAGCCATTTATTTGATTAAATAGTTACAGATTCGTATTTTAGTTTCAGAATGTAACTAACACAACAAAAGAAACAATTTTCCACTCTACCCTATCAAACATCTCTCCCTGGTCTTATCATACTTCACTTCCTGCTTGCTGTCATGTGACTTGCATGTTATCCTGTCTCCGGTCCAAACAGGATAAGAAGCTGCTGCAGACGGCCCAGCAGATGCTGCAGGACAGTAAGACCAAGATTGATATCATCCGTATGCAAATCCGCAAGGCTGTGCAGGCCACCGAGCACAATGATGACACACAAGGTATGTGTACGGACTGATTGACTCATTTTTTGCCAGTCAAAAAAAATAGCAAAGATGGGAAATCACATGCCATGAAGATATGCATGGTTACCAGTGTGGCACCAGTCATGCCAAACCCTGAAGGTACTTGTAATCAGCCACATACTGGTAAAATTTGCCTTTGGTGGATAAATCATTAAGGGTCATTCTCCACAGCGGCTGGTGACCTTTTGAGATGATAATTTTTGAGTCACAGGTTTTAATTTGGTTATATTCCGTCTTTTGTCTTCACCTTTTCTCAAACTTTGTCCTCACCATACCCTCTTTCTGACTATAGGCCAATCAAATCAAAGCCAAACAATAACTCTATCCAAAAGGTTTCTGATTGGCTGTCTTTTACACTGCTCTACACAGAGTGGTAGCCTCTAAACTCCTGTTTCTCTGCTGTCTGGATAAAGTGGCGTAATGTTCTTGATGTTTGTTGAATGATAATATCAAAATGTGAAGCACTCTCAACAAAATGTGTTTGATTGTGTTGGTGGGTGAGTGGGTATATTTGTGTGATTTTATACACAAAATAGCTTTGACAGCAATTCAGATGACATTTTTCTTTAAACAAAGTATATTATTAATTATTTGTTTTTGTAAATATTATCCTTGGCATGCACTGTACATGTTTTTTGGTCCACCACTTCTTGCCAGGTGAGGTAAAAAGTTAATTTTGGACACTGCTTCTGATTGCAGAAATTATCCAGTATCATGATGTGTGTTTTATGTCAGCGATTGGTTGGCGCCGATAAGATTTATATTTGGCTCACTGCTTAATGTTTTTATACCTCTTTTGATCTTATGCACCCCGCCCGTTTTCTTTGTTGTCTTTGTATTTCCAGCTGCAGGGCTTCATAGTAAAGATTGTAGATGGCATGGGTGAGTCCCAAACCAAGTAAACAATGCATATATGGACAAAACCCAGTACCTATCTCACTGTCCTTGTAATAAAATGAACTGTAAATAGAAAGAAATCAGTGGCCTATGTTTTTCATGAAACGCTGACAGAATCATGCTCATAGTTCCCTTGCTAGACATCATGCTGAAAGACAAAATCAACAAGATGGTGGCGTATGAATCATAGCATGAAGTGTCTTTTCTCTTTTTATCTGTGTTGTACAATTCGCCCTGTGCTGAAGTTCCAGACTGTAGACATACTAGTGTAAACAGATCAATAAGGACCCAGCCTGGGGCTCTGTTACATTTTTCTACCTCTGTCTAGTGGGGACGGAGATACAGAGTATCTCCTCAGTAAGCGTTTGTGCACGTCAGACTGTTTGTGTGTGTGTGTGTGTCTGTGTGTGTGTGTGTGTGTGTGTGCATGCATAAGCATGCATAAAGGCACACCTGGTGCACCAACACCATCAAATTCACATACAAAGACACAGACACATAAAAAAGACTGACAGATGTAAAGTCTCTCTCTCACACTGACACACACACACACACACACACACACTGTGCTCGTGGAATATATGGTGGCAGAGCAGTCAAGGCAATTGAAGAGGCCTGTGTGTGTGTGTGTATGTGTTTGGTATGGTGTCATGTGGGCATTAAAAATATGACAGAGAAACTCAAGTGGTGCTTGGGTAATCCACAGGAAGAAAAAGACATACACAAAGATAGATAAATATCTCTCACTCTCTCTTTGTCTCTTTTTTTACACACACATACACACAAAACACACCTCATTCTGTCCTGCTTGTGCTGGCAGAGCGATCAATGCTATTTCAGGGCAGGTGATTGAGACTGTATAGGGCTGTGAGTGTTGTGTGGACCATAATGGCTTCTGCTGGGAAAAGAGCCTAATTGATGTAGGTCAAGAGAGACTGATAGTTAGGAACAATGTGAAAGGGGGGACAGGGAAGGAGATGGGAGGGGGGGAGAGGGGAAAAATTGCAATTTTAAGGATGGTTTATTCCCTGTGGGGCCATCCATGTATTTCTGGTCATCTCATGCTATTAGGAAAGATTGCGAGTTTGTTTGAAAGCAAAGAAGATAATGGCCATTTGGAGGGATTATTTAAGGCCATACTTGTATCCCTCTGTGTTTTCCCTGTGGAAAGCCTACAAGGTTTTTAAGCATCTTACTTTTCCACAATAATAATATCACAGTGTTTTCAATGGACAGAAATGCTTTGTCTTGGTGCTTAAATGTGTTTCAGTTTTCTACAACTTCCAGTGCTCTTATTTACTTAACAAACACTCAGATGTATATAGCCTACTCTACATTATCTCTCTGGGCATTTTACTATCTCTGTCCTGTATGCCCACCTAACACTCTAATTGTTCATTCTTGGTCTGTTTCTCTCTCAACCTTAAAACACACACACACACACACACACACACACACACACACACACACACACACACACACACACACACACAGAGCGGTGTGTGTAGTGTACACAGACAGACGGTCTCCAGGCACCACACCCGGTGGAGGGGTCATCTAGCAGGGTCTTGGCTCTAGGCAGAACACCTTATTAGGAGATAAAAGCATCCACATCCATCCGCACACCTCCTCCTGCCCCCTTTCTCTTTCTTTCTCTCTTCCTCTCTGTCTCTCTTTCCCTCTCTCTCTCTCCCTCTCTCACTGTGTTTTGACCAGGTCATTAGTCATAAAAAATCATTGTTAATCTCCCTCTCTTTCCTCTTCCATTTTTCCTCTCTCTTTCTCACCAGCCTGAAAAGTGAAATGTACCTATTTGGAGCACTGTTTATGCTGGTTCCTTTTCCTTGGCTCACGCCCTCTCCTCTCTCCTCTCTCTGTATCTGAGTGCTTCATTGTGTGCGCTTACTGTAGCTGTAAATCTGCTCCAGGGTTGGCTGACTCCCTTGCCTTTGTTTCTGAATGAAGGTGTCTAAATTTACAGCATGATCCAATTGTATTAGGTATATCAGGTTTTAGTTTTAATTATTAGGCGTTATCATTTGTTTGTCTAACAGCATTTACTTCTTTATTGGGGACAGAAGATGCAGCAACAAAAACTGAATTAGCAGTACTGGGCTATGATCAGATATGAGGCTTTTCCTGTACTTAAATGCAAAACACAGCTGTGACTGTTGCTAGTAACAGAGAGGAAGGGGTCAGAGGGTGTTAGGGGTGTCAGATCATAACAACTTGATTTCATGTCTTTGCTAGGCAACTGTCTAATTAGACTTAGCGAGCTAATCTGAAGTAAGAAAGGAGATAACTTTGGTCAAAATAAAGATAAAGTTGGTCATTGCTTTGCTTGCTGTTGAAACTGAAGAGCCTGTTCTGGAGCAGGAAATGTAGGTGAATTTAATGTTACTAACCGGGAAACTGTAAGAGGCTCTTGCTTCGCTCCTGGCGCTGCTATTTTTTTCATCGCTCTCACACTGACAGAATGCTAAGAGCGCCCAGGGGAGCGCCCAAAACACATTGCATCCAAAACACAGGGCGCACAGTGTGGAGTAGACATGTGCCTGCCGAGACCAAACCATTGTACATAACTGAATAAAGAGTGCAGTTGTGCTCACTGATATCACAGCCTTATAGCTGTGTAGTGTAATGTATTGCACTCTGATCCATATCTATGTCATGTGACCCTCTCCCTGCTGCAGGTAACCAGGACCTGTGTGGAGTGGAGCTGCGTATTGAGGAGCTGAGGCATCACTACAGGGTGGAGCACGCTGTGGCCGAGGGAGCCAAGAATGTCCTCCGATTGCTGGGGGCCAGCAAGGTGCAGGACAAGAAGGCCCTTTCTGAGGTTAGGCTGGAAACATGCATGCACACACACACACACACACACAAAAACTTCATTTCCTCAATTCAAAGTTGGTGAAGCAGAGGCAACTTCCATTTGCCCCATCAGATCTGTTCTATCACATCTACCTAATGATCTTCATATAAGGCTGCACACAAAGTCTCAGCCTGACCTTCTCCCTGTCTGTCTCTATCAGGAGACCTTTTTTATGCTTCCAGCACTCCAAGCTCAGGCTGTCAGGGTGTCCGTATTAAGCTGAGTAAATGTACAAATTCGTCTTTCTTTTTTCCCCTCAGTTTCGGCTTTCTATCCACGCCAACATGGTGTTTTCAAAAACGCTCTTCAAAGTGAATCTGAAAACACTGGTCTGGTGTTGTAGTGTGTGTATGTGAGTGTGTGTGTGGGGGGGTGTTGCTGATGTAAGACTGTCACGTGACAGGCCATGTGCATAGGCCTGCATGTACTTGATAGGGGACTTTAATAATTTTAGGGCAAAGATTGATGGATGATGGCTTTTGGAAAATGATTTGAATAAGCTAATGTGTTTATAGTGTGGATTGAACATCAAAACAACATATTCAAATAGTGGGGACATGCCAGAATTACCTCAACCACTATTTAACCCAAGTAGGATAATTTCCTGGCAAAATGGAATACATATAATGTCTTTTGTTAACTCATAACTTACCCGCCGTGTGGGACTTTTTTGACATGGTTTCTCTAGCTGCTCAATCATATTTTGCTTAAATCATTCATAACAACCAAAATTGTCATGCAAAATGACTTTAATATGTCTGCTGGGCTTTATGGGTTGTTGATCAATGCCAGCAGTTACTTCACCAGGTGCTGAGATTTCTGGCATACAGAACTCACTTTCTGGCCAATCAGCGCTGTTTAGGGAACTAAAATTTCCTATTCACTGGCAAGCAATCAAACCAAATATTGCAAAGCCCTTCATCTACTGAATGAAAGCTAATAAAGCATCTGTAAGGCAGAAAATTAAATTAAAAAGCAGCATTTTTGTTCAGGTATTTACTGTGATTATATAATACCTCTTTACTTGATAATTCTTCTCGATATTTGCTCTGACTGGAGAGCTTGCTCACCTCTATTGTTAAATTGTGAAATAAACACGGTTAAAGGGTTGTGATGTTGAAGCTTTGCTAGAGACTTGTGTAGAAAGAGGCAAGTTTGAATGATTACCCCATGGATATAAATGTTTATTAAATGGACTCTCACCTCCCCGTAGGCCCAGTCCCGTCTGAGTGAGGCGTCTCAGCGGTTGGACCTGCTGAGGGACTCTCTGGACCAGCGCCTAGCAGAGCTGCCGGAGGACCATCCCAAGGCCAGCGTCATCAAAGAGGAGCTGGTCCTGGCCTCCTCGCCTGCCTTCAGCTCCCGTCATGGCGCACCCTACCTCCACAACCAGTACAGCACCCTGAGCAAGCCCTCCCCTCTCACCGGTACAGTTTTTGCAGACACACTGACTAAAACATAGAGGTCATACGCACATCTACACAACCCATATGCAGTAGGTGCTCACTTAATCCTCAGTACACACTGGTAAGACGAAGGCACACAGTGTGTTGAAATGCATCTCTGTTACAGCATGTCAGGGACTTTATTTCCTGGATTAGAAGGATCAAAGAGCTTACAACATCCAGGACAATGATGTTTGCAACTGTCATTGAGACAGCTAGTAATGTATCATTTACTGAGCCAGTAAGATCACAGAGCTGTCAAAATCAAAAGAGCTACTGTTTGTGTAATCATATCCTTGATCTTTGGGATCTAAGGTGAAAAAGAATAACAGCGGATCATCAGAAAGTAAATAAGGGTTGCACTGATGTCAGCTTATTCAGGTAATGATGTAGGATATCTGCAATACATGGGCTGCCATTAGTACCACAATAAGTATTTTGGCTCAGAAACAATGACAGTACAACAGAGAAAAATAAAAAAGCAAAGGTCATTGGTCAAAAGTCAGTTACACGATGATAATAACCAATAACAATCAAGCATGATTTATTTTCAGTTCAGGTAAGCAGGCAGAGCGAGAACACAAAAAAACAACAGGAGACTCATTAATATGATGAGTGAGTTGATATGATTATATGAATAACAAAGTGATTATATGATGTTTGATTAACAAATGATCTCTGGGGAGTGCAGTGCAAAAACAAAACAGCAATTATTGTTTAGCCCTACAGTTGCTGCTAAAATAACAGCCAATCACCACTTTAACCTCATAAAGAAATGAACATAAGGTGAAGAGAGGTGTCTGCAGGTCTTTAAAAAGTCTTAAAATGTATTAAATTCTATTTTATTTAAATACAAAGAATATTTATTCCATCAGCAGCTTGCTATCTTTAAAACTAGTCTTTCAGAATCATAACCAACCATATTCCATTTTAAGGCTGACATTAGCACAAGACTGAATACCTTTATATTTGCTTCCAATGCTCATTCGAATAAGATGATGCTTCCAAAAATCTCTTAAATGTTGGTAAAATTTATCTTAATATCATTAAATTTAACTTTCTGATACCTTTAGATCCCTGACAGACAGTCAGTGCTTGATTTAGGGATTTGTTTGGCCACTGCCACATAACATGTTTGGTCAAAAGTTGGTTGCTCCTGACATGTGTTTGCTGTGTCCTCAGGTACCTTACAGGTGCAGCTGCTGGGCTGTGTGGGGCTGCTGGAGGTCGTCCCAGGTCGCAGCAAAGGCACAGCCGTCATGCTGCCCTGCTACAGCCCTGGAGACACCAGGTCCTTCATGAGGGGCAGCAAGGGACTGTACGGACGCAGCGGCTCTGTCAGCGGGAAGACGCCCAGCAAGACAGACGAGCTCTCCTGTAAGTGTGTGTGTTTGTGCCCTTATACTGATATCCTTGTGAGAACTAGCAAAGACATTTTTGCAAAGTGAAGTCATTTCACATTGATTTTAAGGTTAGTTATGAGTTCAGACTTGGGTTCAGGGTTTTGTGTGTGTTTCATGCTCACACGTTATCTGTATTCGTAATGGCGAAGCTTTATCTACAAACTTAGCTAATACCCTGAGCATGCACTTCACCAACAGCTTTTTCAAGTTCTCTCACTCTTCTGCGGTTTCTCCAAGGAAATTAATAAGGAGCTGTAATCAATAATTTAATTGTACGGGATATTGTAGAGTGAGCATAGATTGCCTTTTTGCACAGCTCAGTGCTACTGTGAATCATCAAATTGCTTGTGAACATGATTTTGCCTCTAATGTAAAGTGCAAGGCACAGGAGTTTCAAGCTATTGAAGAAATTTTGTGTGTGTGTGTGTGTGTGTGTGTGTGTGTGTGTGTGTGTGTGTAGTGGAGGTGAGTGCGGTGCTGAAATTAGATAACACCGTGGTGGGACAGACAGCTTGGAGGACTGTGGGAGAACAGGCGTGGGACCAGACCTTCACCGTGGAACTGGAGAGGGTCAGCACACACACACACACACACACACACACTTACACACACATTGCATGCAAGTGTCATTCGAGAAACACTTACTTTGGCTTTGGAAATAATTTCTATTGATGTGAATCTTGAATCAAACTGTGATTCGGTTTGATTCATGAGTCAGTCCTCTGTTAGAATGATTCAGTTAGATTCAAGTTTGTGATTCAAGTCAAAAAATATATTCAGTTCTTATATCATCGTTCATCTTTCCTCTGAAATATCTGTTTTTGGGGGGCACGCAACAGAATTACTAAAGGTTTTTTTGAGTTGCAAATGAATCAGTTCAAAGCATTTCATATTGCTATCTCAACAGATCAATGCAACTGAAATGGCAGAATTTATAATCAATGTAATGAATGATTTGTGGCACCCCTACTTTGTTCCTTTCCACCCCAAAAATAATTATTTCTCCTGTCTGTGTGTGCACCACCTGCGGGTTCCTACGTGTGTGTGTGTGTGTGTGTTACAGTCGAGGGAGATGGAGATTGCAGTGTACTGGAAGGACTACCGCTCACTGTGTGCTCTGAAATACCTGAAGCTAGAAGATTACCTGGACAATCAGAAACACCGAGTTCAGCTGGAGCTAGAGCCACAGGGGCTGCTGCTTGCTGAGGTGCACACACACACACACACACACACACACTAACTGCTACCCAGACAAGAGCATAGATGCAAACACAAAATGAAACTGGGATGGACACACACAGAAAATGGAAGACATGCAGGTGGCCTGAAATACATGTGACACTCTTAATGTGAATGCTATAAATACACACAAAGATACTCAGACACACACACACACACACACACACACACATTCTGTCACACCAACAAACACATTCTGCCACAAGCACCTGTGCCAGAAAATCTTGCTTTGATATGTCATACTTGAAAGGCCTGTGGCTTTCACAGTATCTCGGTTTCATGAATGAAATGTGGATGTGTCTTTGATGTTAACGTGTGTATGCTGCGCCTGTGTTTTTGTGTGTGTGTGTGTGTGTGTGTGTGTGTGTGTGTGTGTGTGTGTGTGTGTGTGTGTGTGTGTGTGTGTGTGTGTTGCAGGTGACCTTCTTCAACCCGGTCATTGAGAGAGTACCTCGCCTCCAGAGGCAAAAGAAAGTATTTTCCAAGCAACAAGGTAAGGAAGAGACAAGGCCAAAACTGAGTAAGAAAATTGAGGAAGACACTGAAATGGAAATATGCTCTCCAACACTCCACTCCACTGCCACTGTTCTGTTTTCTGTTGTGATGCCTTTTAATTTGCATGTGCAAAAGACCTTTTTAGAAGAAGCAGAAGCAGCAGTTATGCTCCAGCTTCAGATCGTCTAATCTGGAGAGTGAATGTGATTGGAAGAAATTCAGTGCATTACTCTTTTACCTTGTTTTAATATAGAGCACAGTACCCTCTAGTGGTGAGTGATGTTATTGTCTTTTCACTCGGATGCAGCAATGACAAAAGGTTTTCCATTGGCCTTGGATTTTTTGGAATATCATGGAATTTAGAAAGTTTTTTTTTTTTTTTTTTCTTTCAAACTTGGGATTTCTCTGGGGAAGTCAGCAGTTTATTTAAGTTGTCATACTACTGAATTTTTGTTTTGTGATCAGGAGTAATTGAATATAATTTTCATGGGGGGTGTTTGTGTGTTTGTGTTTCCAGGCAAGGCGTTCCTGCGGGCTCGTCAGATGAACGTGGACATCGGGACGTGGGTGAGGCTTCTTAGGAACGCCATTCCCACCGTCAACAACACAGGAACCTACAGTCCCAACGCGCACAACCTATCACTCAACACAGGGTGAGACACACACACACACATACACACACACAGAGCTCATGCACACTGATTTACACACATTATACACAAGTACACACTACCAACAATGATTGCAGTCAAAAAACAACGGAAACCTGCATGTAGAGAAGTTTGATAGCTTGTCGAACAAACATGGCTATCAAACAGAGTGATGTTTCTGGAACCTTTTTCCCTTGTGTTTCCCGCAAAGTGTAAAGCATACGATGCTTTCTCTGCCCCACATCTAACCACCCTTTTGTGTTTCTCTCTGTTCATTTGTCTTGTCTGCATCACCATATTGGTCTTTGTGTGTGTGTGTGTGTGTATGTGTGTGTGTTTTCCAGGGAGATCTCAGTGGAGAAGCTCAGTCTGGACAGCGACTCTCCGATTAGGGGCGATTACAAAAGAGACACGGATATACACACTCCGGTGAGATAAAGAGAAACGGAGAAATTCTCTATCTCAGTGAGAGAGGCTCTTGTTTGAACAATATGCAGTGTGATAAATCCACCGCGTTAGCTGTGGGATTTAGGAGAGCAAAGTGAGGGGAATTCTCTTTTTTTAATCAGACATTAAAGGCTCAAGAAAAGATGAGCTATGCTGCCTTAAAACCACAACGCTGGATTGCCATTTGTTTGTCAATTTGATTAAATATATATAATTTATATTTTCCATTTCAGCCTCAGTGGAGTCTATCCTCTCAGATATTTCTGTGCGACTTAGTGAGGTTTCCAGTCTGCCACAATCTCTTTGTGGAGCTCAAACCATCAAAAATGTGCATGCAGAAAACATAACAGCAACAGCTCTTCCCGAAAACATTGACACTGATATCTGACACAGCCTCGGAGGTTATGAGTTTGTTGCGAACTATTTCCTGCTAGAGTTCACCTCTAAACGGTATAAATGTATCTTGAATTCTTATACAACACTGGCATATAGATTGCCAGTGTTCTTCAGCAGGAACTAGTTCCCAACAAAACTCAGACTGGAAACCTCAGCTAACCACGCAACAAAATATCTCGATAGACTCAAAGCCATTCGTTATGGCAGTGGAAGTTATTTTAAGCTGTAAAAGGTGTGCTTAAATATCTGTTGCATTTAGATGTGAGCTTACTGGAAAATTGCATTTTAAGTTGCAATGGAATGAAAAACGTCATGTCTCTCAAGAAATAATGTACAGTATGTGCTCCAAAATCAGTGGTCAGTTTTATCAATTTAATGAGCTTAGAAACAGGACCATATGAATTGGACGGCTGTTTCTGTTTATGGTCCAGATTGTTGCAGTGAAGCGGTTATGGAAGTTTGTCATTTGTCTTCCATCTTGCCCCCCTACCCCATTCTCTCTCTCTCTTTTTCTTTCTTTCAATCTCTTCAATCTTCTCTGTGGCTTTGTGTTTTTCTGTCTCTGTAATCTCACACAATCTGCCACTTCCCATTTCTCCCAGGAGCGTTTGCCAGTCATCGAGCCCTTCTCCCCCCCTGACCTCACCCCCGAGTGCCCCGTCCGAACCCCCTCTGTTAGCAGGTTGTTTTCTCTGTCTCGCACACACACACGCACTCTCACACAGAGCCAAAGACACAAAGACAACCTATCCTCATTTATTCATTGTCCTCATTATTTAATTCAGCTGTGATTAGTACTGTGCTGTCTTTTTGTAACTCTCATCCTCTTAGGTCTTTTCTGTCATTATCCTCTTCTTTTCTGCTGCAATGAAGCTTGATTAAATAGTATCCAATGAAAACACGCACATGCATCGGTGTAGGCATGAATATATTCAAATATAAAGAGTACATACACATCTTGATAATCAGAAAATCAAGAATAGCCATCTGTCAGCTTAATCACAATTTCAAATCAATACCTTTATATGCCATTTAAAATACATAGCATATAGCATCTGCACACCCATAACTACAGTTTCATTTCTGCTATGAAAAATCAAACTGCCAAGTATTCTGAACAGTCTATAAATCTGTTATTTTTGTTACATGAATCTATACCATGCTTCACCCACTATGTTATAATATGTGTATAAATACATTCCCACTGACTGTGTGTATTTGTTTCTCCAGTAAGCAGAAAAAAGATCCTTTGTGCCTCCAGGACTTCAGGCTGATCGCTGTGCTAGGCAGGGGACACTTTGGCAAGGTACTGCTGGACAAATGTGTTTGATATGATTGTTTTGTAACATGGAAAAATTCTTGTAAATAAACCTTTTTTTTGTATTTTTTTTTTTACACAGTATATATCATGTTTGTGTTGGTCAGTCTAAGAAAAGTTAAGGGGGCTCAATCACAAAAAAAGAGCTTTTACATGTATCTGTTTACTAGGTGTTGTTGTCAGAGTACAAGAAGACAGGCACAATGTACGCCATCAAAGCCCTGAAGAAAGGAGATATCATCGCTCGGGATGAGGTGGAAAGGTGTGTGTTATTGTGGCGCTTTGGAGCTCCAGTAATACATTTTACCAGTATCTATTTTCTGCCTATTTAATCTGTGCTGCAGTGCCTTATTTAACTGTGACTGCATTGTATTTGTGGGTTGAGGGTGGGTGTTTGATTCACCAATATAAGTACTATCTAATTATGTTTAAACATCCCTTATTCTTCCCTCTGTACCTCTGTTTCTACCCATCTATTTCCTCCCACTCAATCTGATTTGTTTTTCTCTCCTCCTCCCAATCCTCCTCCCCTTTTTCCACATTCACACTTATTACCATCTCTCTCTCTCTGTCTCTCTTTCCAGTCTGATGTGCGAGAAGCGCATCTTTGAGACAGTGAACACGTCACGCCATCCATTCCTGGTCAACCTGTTTGCATGTTTCCAGACGCCAGAGCATGTGTGTTTTGTCATGGAGTACACAGCAGGAGGCGACCTGATGATGCACATCCACACAGATGTCTTCACCGAGCCACGAGCCGTGTGAGTGTTTGCATATATGTGTGTGTTTTAGAAAGAGAGACAGAAACAGGGGTATAGATAAGTAAATGCCCCTTTTCAACCTTTTTTGCATGTGTTTTGTTTCTTATTGTATAACCTCACATGTGTGTATGTGCCCACGAGATAGAGGAGTCTGTATCTCTTTAAATTAATGTTCATGTACTTGATTTTTCCCATAAATTGAGGTTCCTACACTGCTCTTGAAAGTCTAGAACAGTATGGGAAATGAATTTGATCATTTTCAGGTCATAAAGTGTGATTAATCGCTATAAAAGGTCTCACCAGACCTTGGGATTACACTGTCTTCACTCTCAGTAGCTATATATTTTATGTACTTGTCACCCGACCCTCAATTTGCTAAGAAAAAATGTAGAGAATAAAGGCCTGTAGTTTAAAGTCATATTGCCTAGCCATTATCAGCACTAATCATTTTGAACACTGACTAAAACTTAGTTAGGAAAACAAGGCCTAGAAGAAGCCTGGAATTTAAAAAAAGCATCTCTATTGTTAGAGATGGACCAGAAAAATCAGCAATTTGACATATCAGTCAACAGCTGACAGCTTGACAAGGCTTCTGTTTCTGTTGTAATCTCCTAGATTAAGGTAACCACATACTATGTGGTCCACAGATCAGCCAATTACAATGTGGAAGTTTCATCATTCATCTGAAATATATCAAGCAGAAGTGAAAACTTTTGTTGTAACACTATTGACACCACAGTTGGGAGTCAGCAACCTCAAATCAGCCTCAAGCACTATTTTGGAGATGTGGTCTGAAAATAGAATGACTATCATATATCATGTTGCATTCTTAATATTTTCCCTAAAAGCAGGTGGATATTAAATGGCAATTCATTTTGACTCCACAGGTTCTATTCGGCCTGTGTGGTTCTTGGACTTCAGTTCCTCCATGACCATAAGATTGTGTACCGGTGAGTGAAACAAATGCAAACCTGTTTCTGCAAATGATGGTTAGGGTATTTAAAGATGTTGTCTGCATTTGTCCAAAAAGCCTCTGCCTCATTAGGCTTTAAATTTAGAGAATTTGAAAGTACAGGTTGATGGCATATCTAGGTGATAATAATGCAAGTTACCGGTAAACGATTTTTAAAAAAATTATGTATCTATCCCTTTAATCATATTTTCAGTGCCATTAACACTCTGTATTGGTTGGTCTGCATGCACCATATGTCCTATTAAGTCTGATACTGAATGCCATGTCCTGCAGCTAGTCTGTCAGTCCTGTTTTCTGTCATTTGTCAACACCTTTCAGCTTGGTCAAATTCATTCTGCACTAGCTGTAATTTATGAAATGATGATACTCTAATGGTGATCTGCAACTCTCATCCCTCTCCAGAGACCTTAAGCTCGACAACCTGCTGCTGGACACAGACGGTTATGTCAAGATAGCTGACTTTGGACTGTGTAAAGAAGGTGGGTGGTTGGTGTGATGGTGCTCCTGAGTGGAGTTTGCTGCTGAGATGTTTCCTTTGTTTTCTAACAGTGTAACTTTTCAAGGAGGAAGGGTATGAATTCAGTTTGTGAATACTGGGCATGCATGTGTGTTTATGGTACAAATTATCAGTCTACACCCTGCTCTCCTGTACTGTAGGGATGGGTTATGGAGACCGTACCAGCACTTTCTGTGGGACCCCAGAGTTTCTGGCCCCTGAGGTCCTAACAGACACATCGTACACCAGGGCAGTGGACTGGTGGGGACTGGGGGTCCTCATCTATGAAATGCTGGTGGGAGAGGTGAGAACACCAGCACATATCATGTTAAAAAGCAACTTAAGTACAATGCGTTTCAGAGTAAAAAATTTTTGCTGGAAATATTTTCTCACTGAAAACAATTTGTCAGTTTCTAAGTCTAACCAAGCTGAATAAAAGAGCAAGCTTTTATGACAGTGTAACAACATCAACCAATTGAAAGCAAGAAAACAGGTCAGGTGACCTGTCCTCAACTGAAAATATTCATCTTGACCAGCCTCTTTTACTTTCCCTGTTTGAGTAAACAAGCATACAGTCATTTACATGCAAATTGGCCTATTTTTGATAACCTGGTGATAGAGTTAATCCAATATAACCAACAACCATAACTACAAGGGTTATTAAATAATAAACAACTTGGAAATAATAGCTGTGCCAATACCCAGTCACCAGTAAAAGATTTTATTTTTTGCTAGCTGCATAACCCTATAATACACCCCTTTTGAAAGTGCAGTAGATAACCTTGAGAAAATGACACAAATTACTACCTTTTCAGTAGAAAATATGAGACCAAGATGACAATGATGGGAACAGTGTCATTTTTTTCATCCATCTTCAACTGTCAAATTTGTCAGTTAGAACTGGCCATTCCCCTGTTTAGCGATTGCCCAGCTGTTCAAATTCATTGTTCATTACCAGCATATTTTGCCACTGATTTGCCCGTGCCAGTTGCCAGTGTTCATCAGGGTTCATTCAAGAGGAAAACACACTCCTCTAAGTGGAGATAAAACATGGGAATCACTCAAACTGGAGTTACAAGGTTTTTACATTACAACAGTGCAATATGTAGCATGACTGTGATGTAAAGCACTCTGATGTCGATTCTCATGTTAGCTGATAGCATGAATGAATAACATGTTCACTGTCACCAACACAGGGATTTGTGGTTTGAAACAAGCTTGAAAAAGGACTGGATAAAGCTGACTTAATGTCCTTTTGTGTGTCACCCTCTGCGTATGTGTGTCTGTGTGTCTATGTCTGCGTGTGTGTGTGTGTGTGTGTAGTCTCCTTTCCCAGGCGATGATGAGGAGGAGGTGTTCGACAGCATTGTGAATGATGAGGTCCGCTACCCACGGTTCCTCTCCACTGAGGCTATTGGCATCATGAGGAGGGTGAGAACATGCACGCATACACACAAACTCTCACTCACTCACTCACTGACACACACTGCTCACACACACTGACAGCTCTCTCTCACTTACTTCACACACTCAGATCAATTTGTTCTTTTACTATGGCATGCCCCTCTCATTTCTTCTCAAATGTGTGTGTGCGTGTGCGTGTGTGATCACGAACAGCTGTTAAGGAGAAATCCAGAGCGAAGATTGGGCTCTGGTGAGAAGGATGCAGAGGAGGTGAAGAAACAGCCATTTTTCAGGGTGAGAAGGACACTACACACTCTTTGCCTTCCCGACACTCAGAGTGACTTCCAGCTTTGTGAAGCTCTGTAATTACAGTACAAAGACAAAATAAAGGGAACAATGCAAAGAACTAGGCAAGAATGACACTTTCCCTTTACATTTTTAAAAGCTGAAATTCATCATGTTTTTCATTATTATATCTTTATGATATTCATGTGTATACATTATGTATATAGAGAGTATGGCTTGCACAGCCTTAGTCTATATACTATATATATTCAAGTTAGCTGGTTGGTTGATGACATTTTCACTCAGCTAGACATGTAATGCTGCCTTATCTTTACTCTGGAGCAATAATGCATGGAGGATTACAAATTTCAGCTTTAACTCCAGTCTTTACACTGCATCACTTGTTTCAGTATTTTCTCCTCTCTTTTCTCCTGTCGTCGCCTCCTCTCCCTGCAGGCTGTGGACTGGGAGGCGTTGCTGCAGAGGAAGTTGCCCCCTCCCTTCGTTCCCACCATTGGCGACAAGGAGGACGTCAGCAATTTTGACGATGAGTTCACCACTGAACCCCCGACCCTCACGCCTCCCCGCGAGCCCCGCACGCTCTCCCGCAAAGACCAGGACAGCTTCCGAGACTTCGACTATGTCTCCGACCTCTGCTAGATGGGGATTCAGAGGCTCGGCGGTCACAGGGGCCGTGAGGAAGGTTCGATTAGAAGGCCTCATAGCGATTTCGTCAGGGGCGGACTGACAGTCTCTACTGATCAACACGTCTGTCTGACTGTCTGCCCGCCTTCACACTGTGAATGAATGTTAAGAGACTGAAGATGGTTGGTCTGTGATGTTTTATGTGTCTGTAGGGATTAGGGACCTTGAACTGAGAAAATGAGAGAATTAAAAGCTGACGGGGAAAATGAAGTTCTATCACATTTTTCTACAAAAGCGAGGACAAATAAATATGGCGTTGGACGCACC
The DNA here is from genome assembly GCF_902150065.1 of Myripristis murdjan. Taxonomy (NCBI): domain Eukaryota; kingdom Metazoa; phylum Chordata; class Actinopteri; order Holocentriformes; family Holocentridae; genus Myripristis; species Myripristis murdjan. The sequence continues at coordinate 14,229,576 of NC_043980.1, forward strand.
ACCTCCTCCGTTTCTACACACGCCAGTGACTGCTGTAACGAACCAGCTCGTACTTAATGTATCTTGCAAAACATTTGCCCTTTAAATGCCTCCTCCCATAATCTTTTGTGTCAGTGTAGTTCTCTGTCCAGCTGTGAGAGGAGGAGGAGCTCGCTGTCGACTGGGGGCTGACAGTGACAGGGGTTTGGTGCATGGCCTCTCATACCGATGCCTTACATTTCTACTTGTTCCATAGAAATGCATTTTGTTTTTATTTTGTGGTCCATTGTGTACACTTGTGGTTCCCTGGTATGCAAGAAGAGTGATGAGATATGTTACATGAATATTCATAAATGTTATTCTCTGAAAGGGGCAATTTGTCAGAATGATCAAGTGGAAGCAAGTGGAATCAGTAATGCGCAGAGAGAATTTGTGCTCGTCAAGGTTTTTCATCACTCAGAAGAACAATCACATATGTATCATGATGAGAGTAATACTGAATCATGCTGACCAAGGTTAGCCATCTAATGTGTGAATTAAGGGGTATAGAACCACTGCTCAAGAGACTGTAAGACTATTTCAAAATACAATCCCTAATGCTTTCACAGCAATAGACCTATTTGTAACTTCTTTTTTTTATTATTTGTGTTGCTTGAAATTTTAGTTTATATGACAAAGGTGTTTTTAAGAGTCATTTAATGAAAAGTAACTTGGGAATTACAAGGAGTTGATATCAATGTTGTATCTTCAGCCCACACTTGTGCTTCTGGTTCACCAAAACTTTTCCAATTCTCCATAAGCATGGACAAATACATGGCATGCATTCCAAATTCATTGAATTAGCAGTTCTTAAATTGAATGAATGAATCCAAACACTACAACTTGATGTACTTTATGAGAATGAGACAGAAATCCCGCCAGTCATCTACTGTACATGCATCTATTGTTCAGGTGTCACTTTATTAGAACTTCACCGACCAACAGGTTAAAAACTGGTTCTTGATCAGATTATTGTGGTGGCTTCACGCGACATTACAGGGTTTAGTTTCCTGTCTTGTTAAGATCATCTTTGTTTCACTGGAAACCAACTTGTATCTCAGAGCTAAATCCAAATGCTTTTGTGCAAATCTGGACAGCTGTCAAAGCAAAAAAAACAAGACTGTGTCATTAGTCGCTTTAACACTGCAGGGCCAAGTGGAGATTGTCAGCACAACTTAAAAGTATATCCCAGCTGACAGGTTCTCTGGATTGACAATGCGTTTCTAAAACGACGTGAACATCATCTAGGGTAAACAAACTCATAAATGTCATAAGAATGAGCCAGTGGCTAGGTTTGTTTCACCCTGTAATGGAAACCAGACTCTAATACCATACCTTGTCTGTGTTAGGGGGAAGTTTGTTGTGAAGGTGTATGTATGATGGTGTGGATTTTACCTATCTTGTGTACGACAATACAAAACCATGTGAAAGTATGAGATGAGTTATTTTATAAAGAAAACCTGGTGAGAAAATCATGCTTGTGTTGGTGTTGTTTATTCTAGGCAAGGCAGGAGAAAGGAAACACACAGTAAAGAGAAATTAAGAGGAAGATGAACACCACATTTAATGCAGCTCTGAAACACTCCACAGTGCATTAATTTGTGACCGAAAGATGCGAACGGAGCAATGACACCTCAGTCTCCATAGCAGCGGGACTTATTTTAGGTCAGAGACCTGACCAGTGACCCGCCTCTGCTCTAAACATGACAAAGTAGCCTGGACCAAATTCAATTTACTGTTTAGGGTCTCAGGGTGGCAGGGTCGCCTGTTGGTCGCAGCACCCATCCCTCAACCAGGTGGCAAAGGTTCAAGCCCCCATGTCACAAAAGATCCCACATGCTGAAGTGTCCTTGAGCAAGCCACTGAATCCTTCCCAGCTCCAGGGCTGCTGTTCTGTAGCTGACCCTGAACCTGGGGTGGGAGGGTATGAAGAGAATTTCCCCACGGGGATCAATAAAGTTCAATTTGAAAATGTTTGTAGAATAGTGTTTATACAGTTGTTCACACTGCATGCGTGTATAGCAAATAAACTGCACACACCATTATTAGCAGTTATTGAATTATAACCTTTCTTTAAGAGATACTTTGAAAAAGGCATGCTCTACACATGCACAATATATAATGTTGCATGCATTGATACATGCAGCATTTAAGAATAACACATACTGGAAACCTACATGGCTGCACAAGATGCAGTCCCACCCTATTACAGATGACAGGTGAGGCCAGGAGTGGCTCAGTTAAACTTCATAAGCAAAACACCTTTCTTTTATTCATATCAGCACGTTGTTATAACTAATGCAACAGGATGAGCTTTAAAAGGGAACAAAGTGGCCCACCTCTCTGCCTTGAAAGTCAGTCCAGTGACAGTTTCAGTTTTGGATCAGATAAGCTTCAGGTAATGTGAGTGTCACAGTAAATTATTGATGAGCTGGTGTGAGAAAGATTTGGTTTTAGTTCACATAAAGCTGCACATTCCTCTCATTTTGAAGCAGCATTGGGATTTTGAATTCAGTGCGGTTCTTAATTATTTATTCTAATAGTTGATATGTCATTTTGATGAACAGGGTTAAAAGACACCTTTTCATTTTTTTGTTTTTATTCAGACATCATTGATTTTAATATAGTTGGCTGCACTCTTTATGTCATTTTTGATTGTAATATTTTTGGGGATGTCACTGCGGTTTCAAACCTTCAGTATGAAGTTCTGAAGCATGCAATTTTATTATTATTTTTTTTAATCTGTTGGTATTTTTTTCCATTATTAAGTAGTCTTCCCACCTCTGCCTTCAGTACTCATCTTAATGCACTTGACACAGGAGCTCTGTTGGACTGGGATCCATGGGAGCACATTTGGTTCCACTTGGACATTATCATTAACTACCTCCTTGAGTAGTACAAAGTATTAGAGTGAAAATGAAAAAAAAAACATATTTAAGGGGTGGATATTTTGTTGATTTGAACTTTTATTGCTTCCAGGGAAACTTGGGTCTCTTTGAAAGGGCCTGCTGTACATCTCATAACTCTAACCTTGTTTTCTTCCCTGTATTTAATGTTATAATAATAATGCACCTATTTAGACACAATGCATACTTTTTTTTTTTTTTTTTTACAACTAAGATTAATGCACAAGTAATGTTAATGCACATAAAATACACACATTTTACATAGTACACATACTTTTATGTATTTACAAATTTCTAAGGGATCAATAATGTTTTTTTGATTCTGATTGTGTTTGCATCAGTTTGTTGGCTATGAAATTATAGTTGAAAAATACACACAAAAAGCCCCAGTTTGACCCTCAGCAGTGAGATGCTGGGACTGCAGAGTGTCATGTGTGAGCCAGCAGAGGTGCCCGGGGCATGGCGACAGAAGTGTGACATGTATGGTCACATTGCTGCAGTGTGATGTGTGTGTGTGTCCAGCCTGCTGCTGGCCCTGCCTGCCTGCCTGCCAGAGAGGGGAGTCGAGAGCTCTGCTGGGAACTACATGGTGCTCAATTTTTCAAGATGTCGTCGCTGGAACAGAGGCTGTCGCGAATCGAGGAGAAACTAAAGCAGGAAAATAAAGAAGCTCGCCGGAGAATCGACCTCAACATCGACATGAGTCCACAGCGATCACGTCCCAGGCCAAGTGAGTGTCCTTCTGGGAGGACCGGGGAGTCTGTAACGGGCAGAATACCGGGGGGAAAGATCGGAGCGGAGAGGCGGAGGGAGGGGAGGAGTGGGGTGTTATGCTCCTGTTAGCCACTACATGCTAACAGGCTAGCTACATAAACAAACACCGACTCCCCTTGCTCGTTTCATTTTACACCCGTCCCATCACTAACTCCATACGCAGGATGTTTTCCACAGTTGGGTACAGCCTAAGTTGTCAAACGCCATCATTGTCATGAAATATCTCGCCAGCAGTCACGTCCCGAAATGTGTTTTGATTCTGTCCTGTCAAACATGCTAAGCGAGCTAGCATCGAGCTGGCTAACGTCCGTTGGCAGGCCCGGCCATCTGTCAGTTTGTGATTTTTAATCTGTTTAGACGGTGTGACGGCCGTGCCACTCGAGTTCAATTCATCGGTAGCTCTCCCCTGTCATTAACTACCAACTTAGTCGTGAAAGCAGAATGAAATTTCAACCAAATTTCGACTCTGGATTAGATAACAGGAGCTAGCTAAGTCGTGCTAACAGATGTAACTAGCTTCCGCCAGGTTAGCTAACGTTATTTAGTCATGTATGATCATTGGTACGTGAATGTTAGTGTGGATACTTCATATCTGTGTGGGTGCCGGTAAAATGCTATATATCGACACTCATCCATTAGCTAAGGCTCTTCTTATGTTTAAGTGGATCTGGATTAAGTGTTGATGGTATGTAGGAATTGGTGAAGCAATAACGTTGGGCCTGTGAAGTTCTCTGGAGGAGAAAACTATGAGCCCAACTACTAGTTCAGCAGGGCAGTGTGCAAGGTGTGTGCCTGCTGGGCAGGGTTGCCAGGTCTGTGAGACAAAAGCAGCCAAACAGCAACTCAAAACCAGCCCAAAACCCGCCCAACCCGGTATAAAAAGGGCCCAAAAATCAGCCCAATACCAGAACTCAAAATATGCCCATAAAAATCCATATAGGCTATGTTGCTTCCAACAACAGTCCAAGTCCAACAGCATTGCTATAATTGCAAAATGCACTATAATATCTATAAAATAACACCATAAACTAAAGGCAATTTCCCGAAACAGTTCATTCACCTATTTAATTTACAGTATATCAGAACTTAAAATATAATATGGGATACCTTACTTCAGCTGACAGGCACTGGGCGCGAGTGGTGCTGATGATATGATTAGACATGTGCTGAGTGGCCTCACACAGCATTGGCATATTATTTGTCTGTGGAGCATGTGACATATGTGGATAGTTTATATGCTGATCTGGCGCGGAGTCAGTTTGACAGGATTTGGGTATAAACATTAATCATTCAAAATATGAATCTTTATTCATGTCTGCCCAAGCCCAACCCGCAGACAAAATTTGTTACCCGCGACTACTCTTAAAAAGTAGCCCAATTTGGCGGAAAAAACGCGGACTTGGCAACCCTGCTGCTGGGGTGCATGCATCATCAGACATCCATGGTGGTAGAAGTGGTAAAATAATGCACTTTTCAGAGCTGCTTGCAAACTACATTGAACCGTCTCACTCTGTGCTTCTAAAAGACCATTTCCCCCCACAGATCATGACTTCTCGCCTATTCATGTGAGGTTTGGGGAACACTTGAGCACACACCTGCTTACGTCCCCGTTCCGTTCTCCTCTTGAAAATGCGTTAAGTTGGTTTTTGCTGTCTGTCAGATCGAGAGTGTGCCAAGTCAGTGCACAAGTTTTCGGCAGATTGCTCATGTTCCTGTTTTGTGTATGTGTGAGGTGATGCTGGAAAGTGTCTCTGTGTCAGTGAGAGACCGAGAGAATGAGATGGTGATTCCAGACGTGTTTTCATGTGTGCAAGCAGGTGTGTGTGTGTGTGTGTGTGATCGTACCTGCGAACAGTGCAGTAATGTGCGTGTGTGTGTATTTTCTCTCCTCTGTCCAGTCATCGTGATCCAGCTCAGTCCTGCTCCAGCCCCTTCCCAGCGTGCAGGTATCATTCAATCCATCGCTCTCTCTGCCACTGCGCCTCTCCTTCTACCCCCGAATCCCTCTGTCCTGCTCCCCCTCCTCCCATCCCTCTCTCCTTCCTCTAATGTTTTTATAACACTTAAAAATCCACCAGAAAGTTCTGTTCACCTTGAAAAACCTAGTCAGGTCTCACCACTCTCACTAGATTAGTTTCTTGTGCCTCCCACCCTCTGTGAGTACAGACTAATAGGCCCTCAGTACAGCAACCTCATTTAACCACTCATATATCTGGTACAGTTTTTTAAGGTCTCTTACTGTGAATGTAAATGCACAGTTTTTGTATTTAGTCTAAACAACAGTTACAGTATAGAAACTCTTTTTTTCAAGTGATTGTGCACTATCCAAACAGCATAACATACCTCATATGGACTGACTTAAATGGTCTGTTATTGACTCAAACGATGCAGTGACTTAGAGTAGCACCGATCAACACCATAATTTGAACTATAATATCACAGACATTGATTTACTCATAACTTAAACATACACGTATTTGATTTGTTCACTTTCTTCAGTTTCTCTTGTTTTTGAAACTCGCTTTAATTTCAAACTGCTGTTTACCTTTACCCACCCACACACACACGTGCACTCTCTCTCACACACACTCAAACATCTTATTTTCTTGTCCTTATTTTTTTAAATCCACTAATGCAGATGGATATCTGTCGAACAGTAGAATTTTTTTCACACCCTCCCTCAAAGTTCTTCCTTCCATCTTTCCTACCCAACTCATTTCTGTGTGTGTGTGTGTGCCAGTGGCAGAGCAGTGTAGCGTGTGTGAGTTTGTGTGTATGTGTGTGTGTGTATGTGTGCGTTTGTATGTTTTTTGGTATGTATGTCCTGTGTGTGTGTTAAATGATTAACCTTTGTTTTGCTGGAGGCAGAGAATCACGGTGCATGTGGCTTTTCTGCACGGCACGTTGTGTTTTTTGGGTTATGTTATGTTTTACACAGTCTCTAATCCAGCATCCCCACTGGTACGTCTGCAGGAGTGCTGTGAACAGTCTGGCTTCTCTCTTACATCTCTCTCCCTCTCTCTCTCTCTCTCTTCTCTCTCATCTTTCCTTTGTCTGGCCATTGAAGACTTGCCTCACTGTCTGATTCTGACTGTCTGACTTCCAGCTTGGTCTCTGCTATGCAGTTTTGGCCGCATTTCTCTGTCTTTCTCTCTCTCTCGCTCTCTCTCATCGGACAGTTTGATGTTGTTTGTCTGTTCTTCATCTTCTGGCATCCCCCTCCCTCCCCCTCTCCCCTTTGCAGCGGCACTGTGTGAGCGGGAGGCGGTGCAGCAGTGCCTTTGAGTGTGCGTGTCTGTGTGGATGTGTATGTGTGTGTCTCCTGCACTCCCTCGTTTCTGTGTCTCGCTCTGTCTGCCCGTCTTTCCTCCCGTCCGTCCATCTGGAGGCAGCTGAACTGTGGAGATGTGATCTGTGCCAAAGACAGCCTGAGTCTTCCTTCCTCTCCACACTAACCCCTCCTCCCCTTCGCTAACCAATTCTCCCCTTACAGGCTGATCCATCCACAGGTGACTCACGGATGCAAACACCCGCTGGCACTCTCAGAGAAGTTGTTAGTGTGCTTCTTACCAAACAAACAAACCGAAACAAAATAGCTAAATGGTCTTCTTGTTTCCTGCATTTGGCTGAATGGTAGTATTGCAAAATGGCTACCATGATAGACCAGTAATGATGGATTACGAGGTTAAGTTTGTAGTAGTCTCAGAGTTGTTGCAACGCTTCATTGAAGCCACATCACGCTCAAATTGAGTAAAATATTCTCATGCAAGATGCCAATGCTTTATAGCTACACCATTACATCAGATTGAAAATATAAATGTCTCATGCATCATTTTATGAGCGTTTCCCCGTAATTCAGCAGGACACGTTTGGTATCTTGGAAACTTTGTGATGGCCACAAAAATTTAAAGTAAACTTCTGTGGCTTTGAACAAAGCAGCATGCATTTGTAATGACAAATCCACCTATGGGACCGGCAGGGATGAAGAGTTTAATCGCACAATAACAAATATAAAACATTTCGGTGCATTTAAGAACAGTAGGTCTATCTGAGGTAAAACTGCCAATAATGAGGGATTTAAATTCTTAGTAATAAGAAGTCAAATGACCTTTTTATTTAGTGTTACATGCTGTCACTGTCAGTGAGGTCTTCATTGCTGCTGACTTGTCGTTTGAGCGTTTGGTTGCATGATGGGGCCATGCTAATGCTAATGTTGTTGTTTCTCCTAACATTTAGTAGTGCTGGAAATTTCCAGTTGAGAATGAGTCACATTCGTCTATGCATGCATTTACACCTGACACTTTAAGCCATCCTTGTATGTGTAGAGATCTGTGTTTAAATGGGGCTCAGAGCTTAATGATAGATCCTCTGTCTGCATTTGGGATTTCGGTGCCAGCTGTGAATGGGACCTAGAACTGTCAAAGTGGCCTCCAGGGTTATAAAATTATTCATGGCTATCAGAGAGGCTGTGCTGTGTGTCTTGATAATTGCTTTAAAAACAAATCCACATCCCTAGACTGCACCTCCCCGAGCTGTGGGCTAACCCTTTGCCACCTCTCTCTTCCTGAGAATAGTGTTGCTTCTGCTGTGAGATAACAGTCCTGTTTGTTCTAACGACGGTTCGGGGCAGCAGCGAAACATAAACATAGTTGGAAATGGTTGGGGGTGGGGGGGCATTGTTTAAATGGTATGCAAGGTTTAGAAAGCAGTGCAGAAGGGCTGACAAAAATGGAAGACAAAAATACAGTTTGCACGTAGCAATACATCAGATCAGATGGATCAAACCCTGAGCGAATTACAGATCCTTTGATTTAGTGACCGGGAACAAAATAAGAGTCATTCTGCAGCCAGAACATCAGGAAGACAATGTAAAAAGTAAACCAGACTCCAACTAAAACACCGTTTACTAGAGCTAAAGAAAAATCCACAAGAACACGTTGCCATTTTGGTGCACAGCAACAGTAAGCGACTAAAATAGTGGAGCCAGTGAAAGCATGACTAAATAGTAGCACCTTGCACCTTCTCTGGCATGCTGGCCTTTGGTATAAAGAGCTCCATTCTGCTCTCTCTGTCTCTGTCCCAACTCTAATGTTTTGCCCCCTCCACCCCAGCGCTCCAGTTGCCCCTGGCCAACGATGGAGGCAGCCGTTCATCTTCCTCAGAGAGCTCACCTCAGCACCATCCCTACCCCAGCCGCCCACGACACATGCTCACCCTGCCCACACCTCAGTACGGCCTGCAGAAGAGCCTAGAGAAGTATGTGGATACATGGACACACTGATGTGTGCTTGAATAACCATATAAGTGGTTCAGCATGTTTCAGTCCATTTACTGCAATTTATGTACACTTTACATTACCGGAAACCATATTCCACAGCATGCTGTTGAGGTTTTAATGTATTTTTCCTACCTTGCACACAGCTGTTTGTATGAATTCATTTCAGTATGATACAAAAATCAACCTGCAGAGATTTGAAACCTACCTGGGATGGGTAATCCATCACTGTCAATGCTATGGTGGGATCTATTTATCTATTAAGTCAAACACAGATGATAAACAATAAGCAAACATGGACAACGTGAGAAAGAATGATATGGATTTCGCTTCTTATTGTTGTAAAAAAAAAGTGCAAAAATATGTTTTCTGGTTTTATCGATGGTACCGGAATGCAGCATTCCACTCTGTTGCACTCAGAGTCTCCACCACAAAATAATCCCAGAAGAAGGGATTGCTGTACAAAGTAATTTCAAATATTCATGACTTCTAACTTCTTAACCCAAGCATGAATGTTTGTGGCATGTCTTTGAATTGAAACAAAAAATACAACTGAAATATTAAAAAAAAAAAAAAAGAAAAGAAAAGACCTGAGTGTATGTACTTTACATAAAGAATCCACATGCACGCTGGAGGGACGCTTTGGCTCCCTTGTGTTGATATTTTTTCTTGTCCCTACAGTGCAGAGATCGACCAGAAATTGCAAGAGATTATGAAACAGACTGGCTACCTGAAGATTGACGGCCAGGTAAAACACCCACCCACCCACACACACACACAGACAGACAGACAGGCGTTTAATTTGTTTAACCTGCAATCATGGACATCCTGCACGTCCTCATTATCGAGCAGAAAACCATCGTAAGGTGTTGCACAACTGTGGCACTACAGTACTTTAATGCAATTGTAGTCTTGCACAATAGCTGAGCCACTACAGATCTTTCTTCCACAATCATAAATGAGAAAACATTTGAAAACAGAATTGTTCAACATGGAAAAAAATGTATTTTTAACACAATAAAAGGGTGGGCAGGCAGTGTGGCACAGCCCATAGGGACACTGCCCTTCAACTGGAAGGGCCTTGTGGCAGCAAACATCTCCCTTGTTGCAGTGTCCTTGAGCAAGGAACTGAATCCCTACCATGAACCCTTCTGTTTTAGGCTAATATTGCTTGTTGCTCTCCCTGTGATGGTTGGCAAGCAAAACAGATCATCCACTTAAACTATACCAAAAAGCCATGAGGTGTGATGGTATTTTGTCCCCCACGGTGAAATTGGGCGATGTCTGGGCGATATGGACAAATTAAAATATCTTCTGCCAAATACAGATATTGTGATGATGCCTTAAGGGTGACTATTGGTACTTTCATGAGATATTTATGAACAAGAGAATATTTATAATTTATATGTGACCAACCAGGTAGAGGCAACTAAGAGAAAAGCTACAACAGTTCATGACGTCCAGAAAATTCTATCCTTTGACCACAAAAAGTCCATGAAAAGACAACACTCTATGCTATCCAAAATCCTAGACTAGTATATGTAGTCTCATTATAATATCGATGTAACGTCAGTATATTACCCAGCCCTACTGGTACATTACATTCAATATCTTATCTTATCTTATAATCAACATTACTAATTGGATATTGGCAGCACTTGGGGGAGTGATGCATTTCACCACCGTGATCAGGCATTTTCAGAATTACTCTGATTGGCCGAAAGGAAGTGCTGCAGTTAGATAAAAAACAAGTAGCATGTTTGACACTGATACCTAGTGGGACAGCACTGATTACTGTTGTCTTGTTACATGGTGTATACTTGGTCAAGACTTTGTGTGTGTGCCTCTGCCCCTCCACAGCGGTATCCAGCAGAGGTGACAGATCTGATCAGTGAGGGGGAGATCGGCAGCGGGACGTGTGGACAGGTCTTCAAAGTGCGCTTCAAGAAGACAGGCCATGTCATCGCTGTCAAAGTAAGACTTTCCTCCTTCAGCTGGTAAACTGGTCGCACAGTCCGTCTTACCCTGTCACATCCCAGTGCTTGATGCTCAGAGGAACACCAATCAACATAAATGAAGGGCAGAAGAAGGGTGCCCACCCCATATCTGGTTCTCATTCTCCTGACTGGTTTACAAACACAAGTGGCAGTGATTATACAATGTAGCCACCACTCCTATTTACGAGATTGCTTAATTGTAGCCATGTAAGCTGTTAAGCAATTAGCCAGTCAGTCAGCACACCACAGGAGTTCTTGTTCGGCAAGGACTTTCCCTCTACACATTCATTGCCGGTATAGTGTTTTTACTTGCTTTAATTAGCCTCAATTAAATCATTGGAATCAGCTTGATAATTATTTTGAGAGACAAAAATGACTTCAGTGTTTGTGTGGGATAATTTTTGTCCCAGGCAAGGTTAATGATATTTTAGGTTCTCTCATTTTGTTTCTGGTGGATTTTTTTTTCTTTGATTTACTCTCTGTTTGGGTGAGCAATAGAGCTGAATGATATGGTAAACAAATAATATTAGAATTATTTTGGTGGATAATATTATTGCGGTATGATTCACAAAGTTAGTGGATATGATCATTCTTGCATCATAATTTTAATTATCACTTAGGAAAAAAATATTAAAACGATTATGATGTTTTTTTGTTTGTTTGTTTTTTGTCTTTACCATACAAACATGTTTACTTCAGTCTGAAGTAAGGCTGAACAGTACATTTTTAAAAAAAAAAATGATATTCCAATTAATTTTATAATTAATTTTACAGATAAGGACATCTGTGTAGCACCACAGCACAATGGACATTAAATACTGGCCATATTGCAATTTTGCTAACATATTGATTCATTTTCCAGCAGTAGTGAGCAGTCCAGGTAAATGATTAATTATATTTCACAGCCTTTACCTTTATTCCACAGCTGCAACGTAGGGAAAACCTTTGACACTGGTATATATCATATCTAACAGCAGGTATCTAATCCTAACTCTGTCTTTGTCATCAGCAAATGCGTCGGACAGGAAACAAGGATGAGAACAAAAGGATCCTGATGGACCTGGATGTGGTGCTGAAGAGTCATGACTGCCCTTACATCATCCAGTGCTACGGCGCCATAGTTACCAACGTGGGTTCACATACAAATGCATCACTGTCTGTATTAAGAAAAAAATAATAGGACAGTATTATTCATAACCAAGTTCAGACAGGCACATCTTAAAACCAAGACAGATTGCTGCTTCATGTATATTTAATATCTGCACCCAGTGTGTCTGCTTTTGTCCTTAAATTCATTACATTCCACTAAATTCCCCTATTTCAGTATCCACTGTTGCAGTGAATTTCAACTGGTCTAGCTTCAGCATCCACATTTGCTCTTAGTCATGAAGTCACAGTCCACACAGAGGCTGATTTTGTGTGTGTGTGTGTACATGTGTGTGTAGACGGATGTATTTATTGCTATGGAGCTGATGGGGACGTGCGCTGAGAAGCTGAAGAAGAGAATCCAAGGTCCCATCCCTGAACGAATCCTAGGAAAGATGACTGTGGCAGTAAGTGGCAGAAACACACACACAGATTAAAATGCTCATTTGTGTAACTTAGTTACCCACAGATATTGGTCACTTTTATTTTCTTTGTCTTACCATGTGTGTGTCTCTCTACTGCAGATAGTGAAGGCGTTGCTGTACCTGAAGGAGAAGCATGGCGTCATCCACCGGGACGTCAAACCCTCCAACATCCTGCTGGACGCTAAGGGCCAGATCAAACTGTGTGACTTTGGTATCAGCGGACGCCTTGTCGACTCCAAGGCCAAGACCCGCAGTGCTGGCTGTGCCGCCTACATGGCGGTGAGTGAAAACACATAACACATCACTGTCAATCAGTAACACACACAAACTGATGTTTTCCTGTCTGTGTATTGTCCACACACACTCACAGGTTTAGATATCTGTGTTTTTGGCCCTTATGTCATATTTAATGAATGCAATTAAACTGATAGAAGCAGCGCAGGTACACAGGCAAGACATCTATGTGGTGACTACCAGCAGTACATCACGGTACAAAATCTTGCCAGCCTGCTTTCATCTCTCTTCCAGTGTTTTTAATTCTTGGAATACATGCTTATGTCCTAAGCTGACATAAGAACTAATCTCTAGCACATTAAGCCAAAAAAATCAGTGTTTCCAAAAATGTTATTTTAACAAATTTGTTGCCAATGCCTCCTGAGATGCTCCTGAACCTCTAATTTACACACCAAGAGCTGAAGCATTAGAGATCTGGCTGGGGACAGATGAGTGAAGAAAGGATGCAGTGTCCTAAAATGTCAGATCATAGTTCATCTTATCACATGATAGTCAACTTGCCTTGCAGCCTTTAAACAGTTCAGTGTGATATTGACGTGCCATGCAACTTACTAGGGCAACATATGCCAAGCTCCTTCCCAATTAGGGTTCCCTCTACAGCACGCAGAGCTGGTGTTAATAGTTTTATTTATGTGTGGAAAGTGTGGAAAAGTATGGGATATTGAATTTTCCAGGTCTTGAAACATTTAGGAATTGCACATAAATTTGAAAAAAGTGTGTAAAAATGTGGCGCTATCATAGTATGTGTGATGCACATGTAATAACACTTCAAATTATTGTTGTAGATCCACTTTTACATTTTAAGATTGTTAGGATAGACTACGGCACAGTGTACTGTTTCTGTCAGCATGCATCATATCACATATTGACTAAAATGCCCAAATCCAGTGAAGAAATTGAGGTCTGGATGAAGTTCATCCCAGTCGCCCTCTGCTGGCTCCAGCCATGGTTCAGGTTCCTCCAGTCAAAACAGACACCAAAGCTGGAGGAGTTAGTGTTCATTTTACCATCAGCTGCACACAAATACACAAAGACATCCTAAATGAATTTTTGCCTGTTTTATGTTCCCTTTCAGCCTGAGAGAATAGACCCTCCAGACCCCAGCAAGCCTGACTATGACATCCGAGCAGACGTGTGGAGCCTGGGCATCTCTCTGGTAAAACTCTAATCACGTTTTCACTTTTTTCTTCATAGTACACATTACTGACTCACTCACTCACTCACTCATGGCAATTATGATGGGAAATCAATCAAGATTATCCAGAAACCAGGAAAAATGAGCCGTCTCCTCATGATCAAATTGTTATTTTTTGAAAGATATGGATTCTTATCTGACAGAGGTTTGTCCCGACCAGACTGCCTCCTGTCTGCTGAAAGTAACAAGCAGTTTCATTTCAAACTGCCTGTAATCCATACAGTAAAACACTAAAACCACTCACCACTTACCTTGGATGTAACTTCATAATATGATGTAATAGGCAAAACCCACCAGTACTCATATGATTTGGTGTCTTCTTCTCCTTCTGATACATGCTGATGTTTGTTTTAGAATGTAATGCAAAAGTAAAGTCATTAGTCTATCTAATTACTTTTAGAGGGAATAATTAGTAAGTAATGTGATTGCAATTTGTAGAAAATTGGAAATGATGATGTTCTAGAAAAATACACTGTGAAAAAGAAGGTGCACTATAGCTCATGGGGCTTACATTAGTAAACCTATAGTTATAAATCTTGAGTACAATATGTTATGAACAACAGTGATGAGCCTCCAGCCCTGTGCACACACTGTGGGTCTTCACGGCTTGTTTTATTAAATACTTAAACAGTGTCTGTATGTCCTCAAAAAAAACTTAAAATGTCCTAAATCATGTTACCCAAACTCACCCTGACTTGCCACATTCATATTCATATTTTTCCTTAAAACTCTCCCATGAACAAGATAAAAAAGATGGAGGGAAATTTAATAAATTCTTGGGTCAAGTCTTGAATATGAATGGATTTTGTCTGTCTCAATTAAAAATCAGTTACTAGTTATACACCAAATATTTATTTTCAGTTGTGTTATGTTTGCTTCTCCTGCATAATAAAACAGCATCTGAACATCAGAATGTGAAGTGTTCTTAAAATTTGGGGCATGGAAAAAAAAAAATGTTACTTTCTACATAGATCATGAAAATTTAACATTTTGTGAGGAAATTTCTCATTTGACAGAGTGGGAACCCTGAAGAAAATAATGTCTATTTATCTCAGAACTCTACTGGCTTGTTGATTAAATAGAATAGATTGGTTGCTTCTTTTTATCCAACAATGTTTTAACCAGCTCTAGCTTTGTAGCCACTGTTAATCATTTCTTTTGTTTTGGGTGTTGTGTGTGCTCCTGTCCTGCAGGTGGAGTTGGCCACAGGACAGTTCCCTTACAAGAACTGCAAGACAGACTTTGAGGTTCTGACCAAAGTGCTGCAAGAAGACCCTCCTCTCCTTCCTCTTAGCATGGGCTTCTCCCTCGACTTCCAGTCCTTCGTCAAAGACTGGTGAGCGGACAACAACCTACACACACTTAAACATGCATGCGCAGACAAATAGAGTCAAAGATTAATAGATGAAAAACAAACAAACAAGAACACCAGCAAACTGTAGCAGTTCACCCCCAAACAAGTGCAACTTAGAGCCGCATTTCAGCCTCTTCAGTCACCTCTTGCAGCTTTACATTGTGTGTGTCTTTCCACAGCCTCACAAAGGATCACAGAAAAAGGCCAAAATACCACAAGCTGCTTGTAAGTCACTTCTGACAAAAGCTTTTTTCCTGATGAATGATGAAGGTCTTTTCTGAACTGCAAGCCTAACGTTTCTTTCGCCCTGTCTCTCCTCCAGGAGCACAGTTTCATTCGGCGTTACGAGGTGCTGGAAGTGGACGTGGCCGGATGGTTCCAGGCAGTGATGGAGCGCACCGAGTCGCCGCGCAGCAGCCAGTGTTACAGCCACCAGCACCAGCTCCACTCGCTCTTCAGCAGGTAGCCTAGCCTAGCCTAGCCCATCTCAGCGTTAGCTTAGCCCGACGCTAGCCTAGCCTAGCTTTAGCTTTGCCAAGCCCGGCCTTAGCACAGCTCAGCCCTAGCCTAGCCCAGCGTTAGCTAAGCTTAGCGTTAGCTCAGCCCACCTGTCCACCCAGGAGAGCCTGGAGAGCCTGCTGTCTGGAGCCCGATCGGAGAGGGGGATGAAGACTTGGTGGAGGGCTCTGGATGGACGGATGGAGTGATGGATGGAGTGATGGATGGAGAGATGGACTGATGGATAGATGTGTTTAGGGTGGGTTTATTTGGCCACGTGTTTTAATCTGGACAGGCAGACGCTGTACGGTGGGAACAGAAAAAGATGCACACTGTAGTTAGCTTCAGTCGTTTACACACTCATGTTACATCACGTTATCATATCGGCACATGTCACAGGTGGTATTCTCAGTGTATGTACAGCCACACACATTTCAGCTTGATTCGTTAACACACACACGACTATGTATCTTGTGTTTCTTCATGATTTCCGCCACTCTTCACTGTTCATTTACCTTTGTGTCGGTTTCCAGCATTGATCCGAGTTGTTGGATCGGTCAACAGAGTAGTCACTACACACTGGAACAAAGCATCTGCTACATTAGTGTACAGGAATTTCTCTTTTACATAAACGTTATGACACAGTTGGACACAGTAAGGTCCGGTGCAATTATGAGTCTTCAGGTGTTTCTACTATCACAGATTCTCAGGCTGTGTGTGTGTGTGTGTTTGTGTGTGTATGTGTGTGTGTGTCTGTCTGTGTGTGCGTGTGTGTGTGTGTATATATCAAGACACAGTTGTTGATTGTTTTTTTTTTTTTTAGATATTTTCCTAGGTGTTTATTCACCCCGACACTACAACTGTAATACACAAATGAGCGTAATCTATTTTTTGCTTCATTTTTAATTCCTACATTTTTAAGTATAGCAATTATGATCCTCATTAACCTGGTTTGGAAATGTGTTTAGAATATCCATCATTTTATCTAGCAGCTGCACAATTGGGAAAACTGCAGAAAATACAAAAAAATTAGTATTGTGTTCTAGCTTTGTAGAAAAGGAGTGGTACATGTTTTCATTATTATTATGATTATGATTATTATTACTATTATTCAAAATGATGTTGATTGGAACTAAAAGAGCGTTATAAGACATGGAGGGATGTGTTGAGTCAATAACATGAGTTAGAGAGAAGGAAATAGTGTGGAAACAGGACGTTGTTCACCCCCTATCTGAGGAGGTGCCAGTGGACTGTCCAGCTGTTACGAGAATACATGAGTTTGAGAGAAAAGTGCAGAAAGTTGTAGAAGAAGGGAGCTGAATGCTGTTTTTTGGTGTCAAGTTGTCAAACTGTTACCGCTGCAAAAGACGAACAAGTGTGAAGGCAAACTGGAAGTCAGAGTAAATGAAAGCCGCACTGTGCTCTTTCATGAAAACGGCTAAGAACAGAAGCTTGTACAAAGAATATAAAGTAGTTGATGTTAATAGCTGTGGAGCATCTCTTTACTTGTTTGTTCTCTGTCTACCTCTTTTCTTTTCACTCTTTCTCGCCTCTCTTTTGTCCGCCTCTGCTGTTTAGTGTGGTGTAGCGCTCCACAGTGTTATCAGACCAAAGGCTGGGTGTAGGTTGTCGTTGGCGGAGGGAAATCAGAGAGCCAGACTGGTCTCTGGAGAATTTCAGTCAAGTGTATTTCAGATATAAGTGAAACACATACAGAAGGCTTGATTTATCTTGTGATTTGTTGTACACTCTAGATCAGGGGTTTTTAAAGTCTGAGACTGTGGGCCTCCCCTTGCACAAAGCGTAGAAAAAGTCTTGAGTTATTTAGCTCAGTTCCTGGATGTCAGCAGGATCATTTAGCTGCTATTTGATCACAAAGACACTCAACAGTTAAAGCTAAACTAGCCTAGTAGTGCTGTTCCACATAATTTAAAAACTGCACACAAATACAATACAACCTGACTCCAAAGGCATCTATTGGTTTGTGTGACTCTTGAAAAGTGGGCAAAAACAGTAACACTTTCCAGAATTCTCTCTGAGCTGCCCATTAACCAAATGACAGATATTTAGGCTATTCTACAGGACAGTCTCCTTTTGATGAATAGTAAAATCTGTTTCTTTTAACATCAATTTCTCAACCCCACCGAAACAGCTTGGCACCCCTGCGGGGAGGCCAGCCTCTCACTTTGAAAACTCCTGCTCTAATTGAAGGTTTTGATGATGGCGACAGTGTCCGACAAGATAAACCAAGCACACCTGAACAACTCAGCATATTTGAAAGTACTCAGATTATATATATTTATGAGCCAGGTCTACAGAGAGCACTCTAGAGCTCCTGACTAGAGTCATATTGCCTCCCCTGTTGCAGGGCCACAGCCAAAGTCTGCTAGATCTGCAGAGTCAGACCTCCCCCTGCCCATCACGCATCAAGCCAAATCACTGCTAGGCACAGAGAACTAAGGAGTGGCTAAGGACAGAGAAAAGGCAGGAAAGTAACCAAGACTGAGAGAAAGAGAGAACAAGGAAAGTGGACTGATGGCAGAATGGTCGAGAGGTAATGAAAGGACGGGAAAAAGAGAGGAGAGGACCGAGTGAGGTGAGGTAGGAAAAGAAAGTGTTAAGAAAGTGGGATTGAAAGCTTAAGAGAGGTCAGAGACGAAGGGCAACTGGATCTGGTATGTATGACAGGACGTAAGTGTGTGTTAAAGGAAATGAGGAGAGAAAATGGCACCCCAAGTTTCACAAGGCTGCCAAGCTCTGAGGCTAGCTGGATATTGTAAACAAAACAAAAAAAAGCTTTCATGGTGTTCTACCAACCTACCAATTATGACTGTAGTGTCTGAGTTAGCCTTTGTTTTTGTGATGTTTATTGTTTTATTCAAGATATTTATTTACACTGCTACTGCTGCTACGTTTTTATTGCTTTAGACGCTGCTGTCAATTCTTTTCCCCAAAGGACGTACTTTTTTTTTTCTTTTTAAGCCAAATAAGTGAAATAATGCAATGTCTACACTTGTTACCAAATACAGAAGAGCAAGTCTGACGATAGCAAAGGCAAGTGAGAGACCAGAAGATTTAATCAGAGGAGAAAGTGCAAGGAGGTGGAGCTAGTTAAATAGATTAGGTTGGCATCATAAAACTACTAACTCACACAAGGTATACACACACACCTCACCTCTAATGTAGCTCTATATGTAATGAAAGTAGTTAGCTGTTTTTATCCTCATCACACTACAACACTGCACTGTGTAGATACAATTAGAGGGGAGTGTCTGTCTGTCCAGATGTTTTCGGGACTGACCTCTGCTGGTCACTCTCCATCACAGCAAAGCATCCCAGCCATCCTTTACTCTGTCCATTCATCCCTCCGTCTGTCCACGGGCTGCCTGCAAGCTTGACGACCTTGACAGTTCACACCAAAGGTGTCCACAACTAAACAAAAATACGAAAGAGCGTTGTTGTTATTCTTAAGACTATTGTTATTGACATTATAATTGATTACTCTGACTACAATATATATGAAATCTCTCTATAGCTAGTGGGGGAGGGGTTGTAGGATAGCAGTGCCTGTGTGTGCGCGCGTGCGTGTGTGTGCGCATGTGTCGTGCAGGGGGAGACTGGAGCTCTAACACCTGGCTGGGGCTAAGCAGTCAGTCCAGCTAAATAATCCCGTGTTGTCAGTGGGTCTGTGGTCAGCTTAGCTGTTGAGCATCTGACCTCCCAAACAGGAGCGCTGATCTGACGCTGCAGTCAGCCTTGAACTGTGAATGCGATTACGTCAGCAAAATAGCTCCGATGAAGGACACGCTCTCGGGTCAAGGGCTCATTTTGGCAATCATTACACATGACAGTCCCCTTTTACAATCCAGTTTAATTTTGACTGTTCTGCGTTGTTCAACCCTCCCAAATAAATCCATTACATAAAGATATGGATCTGGTGCTTTGCATACATCAGCTGTACTGTACCGCCAGCACACCCTGAGATTTAAGAGCAAGACCCACGTCTACTCTCTGGTGAAGTGATCGATGAACAACTCTCTCAGTTTGAAACGATCAACAGTCCCCACTCTTGAAGATGGTGCAACCTACTGTCACCAAGGAACGTATTAAGATGTCTTTATACCTTCCTTGACTGTCACTAGGAAAGGTGCCATTAAAATAGAAAGCACTGTATTTGTATCTTGACACTCTAGTGTCCACTCTATGATCCCAGGTGCTATGTTCAGTCTGTGTAATTTTTCAAACTGAAAGCCCCCCTGTGTTCCTTCAGTCTTATGTTCTCTCAATGTAAAAAGAAAAAAATCCATCCTTATATCTAAAAAAAAAAAATGCATCATCTGGTAATATGTGTTGAAGAACTTTATCTGAAATGATTTTTATGGTCATCCTGCTTCCAAAGGCACTCTCGTATTGAATAACACAATTTATTAACATTATAAAACATTAACAATTGCCATTGACATGAACAACATCAGCCACATAATTAACATTAAACATTTGCAATGTATACTATCCTATGCTCCCTCAACATAAAAAGAATAATGTCCATGTCATAAGGTAAAAAGCATAACCTGATAGTGCAGTGCATGGGCAGTAAATATTCTGAAATGGTTTGGAAAAAAAAAATTACATTTAGGGAATATAAGGCCACAGATAACGCTCCCACCACAAAATGCAAGTTAGACCCAGTCTCCCACTGTCAGGGTTCTCCGTTCTTAAGCTGATGTGTTTTTACAAACACACACACACTCACTCGATTGTGATTCACGTTTCCAAACACCTGATTGGGTGACGGTGCCACATTTCACCTCTCTGAAACCAATCGGTCAGGTCAGGCCAGGTGTGCTTTCACTAAGAATTTTTTTTTGACTGTCAGTGTGTTTGTCTCTGTGTGTGTGTATGTGTGTGTGAGGGGGAGCATTTTGTGACATGTATGATAGTAGGGGTAGGGGATGGGGACTAATTTTGACCAAGGCCAACCACACACACACGAACACACACACACACACACACGCACGCACGCACACAACCAAATGTATCAAGTTATTCTACTCAGCAGTGCTGGCTACTGCCATTAGTGGCTTTATGTATATTAGCTTGGCAGGTGTGAGGCCAGCTGTGTGTGTATTAAAAAAAACAAAAGAACAACCACAAACCCAGAACACAAATAGTTCATAGCGTGCACCTGCGCTGTGCCTTGGCACCGAGGGAGCGTGTGTGTGTGCGCGCGTGTGTCATAACCCATCTGTAAGTAAACCAAATATCATTTTCACTATGCAGTCATTCAAACCATGTCAGCTTGCTTCAATGGAAAAAGCCTCCTGTATATACACAGATGTGTGGAGAAACTGGAGTTAGCGACAGTATGAGATGTTTTTCTTTGAGACCCTGGCCTCCCCCAGCCTTCCTCCCTGGGACATCACCGCCTTCAGCTAGTTCACAGCGTTTAACGAGCAGAGAGAGAGAGAGACAGAGAAACGGGGCGAGAGATGTGTTTTGAATGAGCTGACAAAAATATTTAAGGATTGTATCGGGGTTGGGGAGGGACGGGGTTTAGACTGGGGCTTGTAGTTTTTGGGAGATATAGATCAATGCTGTAAAGTATATCAATTGCATGTTATTGTCACCGCTGTAACTGCCATTGATTCTTTTTTTTTTTTTTTTTTTTTTAGACAAAGTTGGGCGGGGCGTGGGGAATGCACAAAACTTTATCTTTATTTATGATTTTTACACATATTATATATTCTTTTTTTTTTTGGCGAAAATGTTGAATTATTGTATACTTAGGAAAAGACACACTTTTGCCTTTTGTATGTTCTCTCTCGATTTGCTATTTTGCAATATTCATTTGTGCTTCAGACCCATCACCAGCTGATGGAAGAGGAGGATGAGTATTTTCTAATTAGAAGACTACGCCGCGCCTCCGTTTAGAAACTCGACTTCCTGTTTCCCTTCACGTGCCGTGTGTCTTCCTTTTTAGTTAGCAGTGTGCGCGAGTGGAGAGTGCGTGATGTTTTTTTGTGTACCAAAAGTCTTTATTGATGGTGATTATTATTATTATTATTACCTTTTTTTTGTCAGTTGTTTTGTTTTTTATGATAATTATGATTACTGTTGTTATCATATTATTATTATTCAGGGCGAAGATGACACCAAATTGAACAAAGAAATAGATGAAAGCGGGGAGAGATGATAGACAGTGTGACAGAGGAAGTTGTCTTTCTGTCTGTCTTTCAAAGGTGTGTCTTTTTCTGGCGAGGTGGAGCCTTAGGTTTTTTTGATTGCTCCACTGCGGTCTCTTTCCATCTTGCACCGCCACGTCATAAAAATACTCTCTGAACTGAAACTGTAATAGTATTTTCTTTTTTATTATTATTATTGTTATTATTTCTCCTGTGATCATATATGATGATCAGTTTCTTTGTTGTTACCCCGGTTTGGGTCATAATTTGTGTGCTGTCATTTTATCCTTTATCCTTTTTTTTTTTTTTTTTTTTTTTAATTTTGTTTTGTTTTGTTTTTTGTTTTGTTTTCCCCATCCCTGCCAAACCCACCCCCACCCTTACTACTTTTGATTTTTTTTATTTTTTATTATTATAATTATTATTTTATTTTATTTTATTTCTGGTTTGTCTGACGCTGTAGTGGTGAGCTGTTTGGTCAAAACTACCAGAGCTTTTTTTTTTTTTTTTCCCTAATGCTGAGACTGTCATGAATGATGTTGCACTTGTGATGGCTTTTTTATTTTATTTTTTTTTTATATTTGTCTTTTGTTTGTTTTGTTTAGCAAATTGGAGAGGGGGGATGTTGGGTGTGCAAAAGATGTGCAAACGTTTTTTTGTTTTGTTTTTTCCTTTTTTTTGTTTAAGTCACAGAAGTTATTTTATCAATCATAGATCTGTGACACAGAGCTAGAAAATGATTCAACAGTGTATTTTTTTTCACTGATATTTATTTATTGGTCATTTGTATGTTTATTATTTTTTTGTTTATTGCTTTTTTTGGGGGGGAGGGGGGCAGGACACAAGGTATCGGAAAGGTCTATCATTGGCATTTTACCATTGTATACAGAAGCCAAAATATTGCATTCAACCGTCACACTAACAAACAAGTTATATAGTATCAGATATACAGGTTTAGGTAGATCTACAGTATGATAAGGTGCATTATCGCTGGCTTTAGGGTGTCTGTCCCTGTTGACATCCATGAATTTGTCCACCGTTAGACCTCCCAGCAGGCCCAAACAAACCGTTCATGGTTAAAAGCTCAGTAGCCACAGCTTAGTGTATTAGAAATCTAGTGCTTTTCTAATTCTCATGAAGTTAAGCTTGTATTGTTTGAGACTTGGATTGGTTTTTAATCAGCAAATACTGAATGCCAGCTACAATCCTAAAGCAGAATAGACATTTTATGTTAAGGTATTTCGACTGATGATAACTGCTATTATTGTGAAGTGGACTGATTGGCTTCCTATTAACTGGCACTCCCTGTTAGCAAGGTGGGAAAAGCCTGCTTTGAAAAGTGTTTGAGGTTTTATTTTTTTATTATTATTATTATTTTTTTTTTTTTTAGAGAATGATTGCTTGTGTTCTCGAGGTTTTAAACACAGTTCTCAGTCTAGATTGCATGACTTGCTAGTTCGCAGGGAGGGAAAAGGATGTACTTCAACCACGGCTGTTGCAGTTGTAAGGCTTTTTTGTATGTAAGACACCATGGGTATATTGTCTTGACAGTTGTATCAATCTACACAGCTTTACTGTTTCACTTTTTATTTCCTTTGTTTTGTTTTGTTTCCCCCCCAGTCTCATTTCAAACAGAATAAATGCCATTATATTGTGAATACCTCAGGATTTTTTTGGAGAAAAAAAAACACTTAAAAATCAAATAAATAAATAAAAACTCATAAAAAGTTGCTGTGTGATGATGGTCTTATCATTTCTATGTTCCACTGCTGTCGTGTCAGTGTTGGCATGTCTTTGTGATGCTTCTCGTGCCATAGGCGAGTCAGATTAAAACTTTGCACCTTCTCAAAGTTAAGTAAACACTTTTACCACTTTCACTTGCATTTTTTAGTTTCTGTCAATGAGTGTTAGGGGCCACAGTAGTAGCAGTTTCCCTCTGTCTGCAAAGGACCATATGAACCTGACATAAAAGCATCAACATATAGTGGTTTATAAATATCCATACAGTAATTCATACACAGCTGTAGTTAAGTGACAGTCTATAAACTACAGCAATGAGCCCAAACCTCTTCAAGTCAGGGACCCATAGACGTACAAAAGGCCAAAGATCTGTTCGTTCTCATTTCTTGTCAATTTGATAAAGTAATGCTGACTCATTTCGCTACTCCCCTCCCTATTTGTCATGTGATCCCTGGCCTTTATCAAAATCTACCCTGTTTTAACTTTCACTTTGACGATGTGTGTGTGTGTGTATGTGCATATATATGTATATGTATATAGGCTATGTATGCATGTGTAAATGAACATCACAAGACACTGTTTTGGGATTCACTTAATCAAATACTATTTCTAATTAATTTATTAGTGAAAACTATGTTATCTTGTTGCTTTTTAATAATGAAACCAAAAGTGGTTGGTAGTGGGCTCACGTGGTACAGAGGCTGATTTTGATTGGTTATGCAAGCAACAAAAGCTGGAAACTTCCAGGAGGTTAAGTATTTTAAGGTGGGAAAGGAGAACTCCATCAACGAAGACTCTTTGTGAACACCACGACTGAAGAAAGACTAAATAAATAAAAAACAACATGGGTACGCTTTATTCGGATGATGTGACATTTCCATTGTAGGTTAAACTACTTTTTGTATGGCACTTTAGGCCTGTTTGTATAATGCAGTCGCTTTTATACCAGAGTGGAAAAATTCTGTTTCTCTGTCCTTAGAGGGCCCACAACTAGTTAATTGCATGACTGCATATTTGTGTTTGTGTAAGTGTAAAAATCACATTTTGCCATTTTTTCAGCCTCTCGCTATGGTGATATCGGTAGTGTTCAAACTAGTGGCGCATCACGCCAAACAGCAAGTGCTGATCGACTCAGTTCCTCTGGTGAGTGACGGCGAACTTTGCATCGTGACGTTTCCAACAATATACAGTATGTAATAACAGCACTTGGATGAATCAAATGCACAATTAAAAGCTGTAAATCTTGCTTCTTTTTTTCTTCTCCTGAATAATATATTTGTGTAGAAACATCACCAGTTTTCAAACGTTTGGAGTTTGTTGGAAACTACATGCACTAAGAAAGCTGTTGCCAACCAAAGCTATTGTAAACTTAACTTTCTGTTGCAATGTAGGAGTGTCTGCATCGCATGAGATGGCTGCAAGTGATCTTCGCTATGTGAACAGATACAAAGACAAAATCATCAGCGCATCTCGCAGGCATGACGTGCAACCTGCCATCGTGGCTGGCATCATCTCCAGAGAGACCCGCGGAGGCCGAGCGATAGAATCCACTAATGGCTATGGCGACCACGGAAATGCCTTTGGTCTGATGCAGGTAGGCGCACTGTCTGTGTGCGCAGCTGCAAGTACAGGCAACACTGTCGAAGATACTTCCTGCTGCCACTTTTAACCATGTGTGATCTGATGGCCTCCAGGTTGACAAGCGCTGGCACTCTCCCCGCGGTGCATGGGACAGCGAGGAGCACATCAGCCAGGGCATTGAGATCTACACCGGCTGCTACTCTGAAATTGCGAACAAGTTGCCTTCCTGGACCAACAATCAGAAGTTGAAAGGTAGAGGTGCCATTCACCAGTTGGATGTTTTTCATACTTCAGGGCGTGTTGTCAAAAAATCTTGACACCACATGTATTGAAACCATAACAACACTCCCTGACTCCAGTGTATTAGTGCAAAAGTATTTATTTACTTACAAATCAGGGTTCTGGCACATATTGCCTAGTAAATGCCTCTACTTTTTTGTAGGGTATACCATAGTGTGGGGAACGTGGGATTTAGTAGCCCCCCATTTATTTATTTATTTTTATTTTTTAAATTTATAATAAAGAATACTTGTTATTGATTGACTTAACTTCATTGTACGTTATAGTAAAGGGAGAACTGTTTATTTTTGTGATACCACTTCTTACCACAAGAGGGCGCGCTGAGATTAGAATGTCATCCGGTTCTGACGCCGTACTTGGCTCGGCGGCATGATTCGGCTGTAATCGCCAGATGAGTTTAGCATGCCGTTGTAAACCCACGCTGAAATGTGTGTGTCCTCTGTAATGTTATCATTGACAGGTAAGCAGGCTGTTTAGGCTTATGGAAATGTGTGTATGTGAAATAGTATGTGTAAGTGCGATAGCGAGACATATTAGAAAGACCCACGAAGGGAATATACTATTCATTTTGATTACGTGAGTAAGCTAACTGTTATTAGCTAGCTGCCCCGAGGGGTGTACTACGAAGCAGGTTTAGTGGGTTGGCGAAGTATGTTGAGTCTAAAGCCAGGCTTTCCTGTATCACGAAGGTGGCTCTCTTTTAACCCGGCTAGATCACCATGGTAACTTATGCTTAACTCATAACCTGTTCCCGACCAGGTCATGAGCTAAGTTTAACCCCGCCCGGCTATGAAAGCGGCGCTATCTCACCCAGGTGAAATCACAATAGCCTAATTTTTGTCCGGTGATTGGTGGCACATATACACAATGCAGGTATACTATTAGTGGTGCACAGACTTCACGTTTGTTAGAAATATTCCGTTGTATCACAGACTTTGTTATAGTAGCCTACTTTTTTAAAAGAAACCCTTTATATTATAACGGTGACTGTCATGGCATCCGAAGGTGATGATTGGACGGGAGCAGCCCGTGGTGATTCAAACGCACTCTGAACGCCACTTATTCCGATTTAGAAAAAAAGATTTAACAAAAAAAGGAGCAAACAAACATCAACAGAAATGGCTCCATAATTCTAGTTAAACTTCAAATGTAACGAACAACTATCTGAAACTACTGAGAAGTAGCTCTAAGCAGCGTAAATAGTGGTCAAAATTGTCATGTAACCATGGTAACCAACCGACACTGCTAGACTCACCCACACACACCTTCAGTCACCAGTTAACCTCAGGCTTTACCTCCAATTCCTAGGCAACACTCCCATAAAGCTACTGAAGTTACATATGTCTAAACTAAAATTCATAATACTGAATGAATATTGCAGCAATTATTTAAACTGGCTATAACAGTGACAGAATCCCCAACCTTTGTGCTTTCCTTGAAATTAGTCGCCAGCACTCTTCTCTCGCCTTATTTGCGGCCACAGTGTTCCTCTTAGCATTAATTTTATTTTTTAAAATTTTCATAACTTTCCATGAGGACAAGCTGCGACACGCTCCTCTTGCGTGAAATATCCAGAAGGGTTGGGAACGAAAACCGGATAACCGATTTTACAGGCGAGAGATACGGCTGTATCGGTAGCAGACTCCTCAATCGATACGAATCAGCCATGAATCCTTAGATGAATCGATTGTAGAGTTGTGGATCGGATATCGCGAGACTATGAATCGGTTGCCTGAGGCTTTACAGTTTTAATCTCTAAACAACGCGAGAGCTCACGAAAGGGACTCTCCCGCATGGTCCATAACGTTAAGGGGCTTTCACATAGCGCGTGCTCAGCGCAGACCTCGGCCACCACAGCCATTCATTGTGTATGTGATCGCGGGATGCGAGGGCACACCAGTCTGCGCTGAGAAGGGCGCAGCGCGGAGCTGGTTGGCACCCTGTGAGGTCAAATCTGGGTGGCACAACCCCTCCAGTCGTTTCACCTGCACCTGCACCACCAAGAAAAAAATTTACAACAACTGCACCGGCCCATTTGAGTCCAAACAGCTACAGCAGCGCATTGACATAGATTGTGTAATAAAGTGAAGAGTTGCCACTCTGCTATATTTTCCCTGGCTAACAGAAGCACACTGTCTTAGCTTGTCTATTCAGAGAAGAGGTATCACTTTGGCTTTTTTCATATTCAATCTATGTTATCACAGGCATACTCCTGCTCATTCATTGGTAATTGAATTGTTAGGTCTGTTTGATAAGTAATTTACATTTTTAAAACAAATAATAATTTAACATATCGTTAAATTATTTAACATGTTAAATTATTGGAGTCAAACTTACTGGTAAACATCTACTCCTTCAAGATAATTTATTATGTGTTACAACTCATAAACATACACTATCACTAAATACTGAGTGCTTGAGAAGCATATTTCCTCTGTGCTACAAAAGATCTGAAGTAAAAAGTGCTCTCTTGTTGTCACGGGTCCGGACAGAACCGCCACTGGTTCCATGCCCGGACCACGGTCCACCATTTGGTGATGCCCGGTCTACATCAACAAATGTTAACTATCGTATTGTTATTACACTGTATTGAATCGTATCGTTCTTAAACCGCATCGAATCGTATCGTTCTTAAACTGTATCGAATCGTATCAAATTGTTCTGTATTAAAAATATATCATTTTTTAATCGAATTGTAACCCGTGTATCTAGATATGTATCGAATCGGCCTCATGCCAGAGATTCCCAACCCTAATATGCAGCCCGTGAACGGTCCATTTTTCGCGGAAGTAGAATCATATGACACCAAAACGCCCCCTTTTCTGTGAACGCGCACAGAGCACAAAGCTGACAGCCGGACTTAACAGACCTTGATGATAACCACCGTCGTGATACCACTTAAATTTGGTTGGAGCTTTAGGTTTTGTTGAGCCTGATAGTGAACACAAAGCCTGGCTATGTTGAGCCTCCTTCGTAGTACAGCCCTCTGGTCTGCCCCTTTCCTTTATTTAGTGCCGTAGCACTGTGTATATATGAAGGTCACCTATGTTTTATTTTGATTCCCCGTTGTATCATTTGATCTGTGATTGTGTCTAGCTAATGATAGCTGTGAGCTAAGCTACTGTTATAATGACGAATGCCTCTGTTGTGTTCACGCTCTTCTAGTGTTATTGATATGGAGAGATGAGTTGAGCATGCCGTTGTAAACCCATGCTGAAATGTGCGTGTCCTCTGTAATGTTATCATTGACAGATGGAGAGTAAAATCATCTCAACTACAACGCCCTTGTAAGCGTCGCCCTTTTACAAGTGTGCTACAATAGGGGTTAAGGGATTTCTTTGGGGTTCTTTTATCCTAAAAAAGGCAACATTTTGAAACATTGTTTTGTAATTTTTTTTTAAAAAAAAAAGCCTACTATTGCATTGGAGTTGGAGTCTGCCCAGTAAGACAGCACCTCACAGCCAAAATAGGAATGCTTTTTTCTTTTTTCTCCCCATCAAAATGGCAGAGAGATCAAATGAGCACTTTTCTAGTTGCTTATGGTCAATTATACTGAGGAAATGAGTTAAACAGGTCTACTTAGATAAGCAGAAATGGAATGATGCAGAAATGGTAATGAGCAAATAAATTGGTGCAGCACAACAAAAAGCAGTTTTCATTCAACAAATGTATGTATCACATGTATAGAGTTTGGTTTTAGAACCAGGGTGATCACCATGAATTATTTATGCCAGCTAACTCTGCATGGATTGAAGATGAAGGGCATGAAATGGTTTGAGATAACAGCAAACTATTGTCTCCCTGCTCCAGGGGCGCTGGCTGCCTACAATATGGGCGCATCGAATGTGAGGACCTATGAAGGAATGGATGTTGGTACTACTGGAGGGGACTACGCCAATGATGTCTCCGCCAGGGCCCAGTACTATCTGAGAAACGGGTATTAACTCCCAGTGTCCTGATGCCAGATCCTGTTGACAGCGCTGCAAACCCTTGGCCTTCTCTCTCTTTTTTTTTTTTTTATAATTATTTTTATTGCTTTCATCGAGAGATAATACAATTACCAGCATACTATATACATTTGTACTCAGAACACAATAAAATTCCTACCAGTAACAGTATTCCTCTACTTTACAGGATCTTAGATCAGACTCACACTCACCCTCATACTCATGCCTTTACACATACACCCACACATTTACCCACATGAAGTAAGTACCTTCCTATACTCTCCACACTTCCACTCATCCACATACCATTCAATTCCACACCTACACGTATACCATTCACCCTTCCCCAGACACACATAAACAGTTACACACATACAAACAATAACACACATACTTCCACACACACTTGGTTCCCATTCTTTAGCCGTCAAATTCAGTCTTACCCGATATGTTTACAAGGCTTCATAGATGTCCTGCCATACCTTACTAAATTGTTGCCTTTTGTTCCGGTCTTCATACATTGATTTTTCTATGTTTAAATAATACTTCATTAATCCCTTCCATTCTTGTAGTGATGGGGCCTGTGTATCCTTCCAGTGCTTTAAAAGTAATTTTTTATACACCAAAAAGGAGAAAAGGACCTTCCATCCTATAGGGTATTTCAGATTGTCTGTCTTTTGGAAGATGCCATTCACCCTTGGCCTTCTCTCAATGAACTTCATGATGTAGTCACCTGAAATGATTTTCACTTCACATGTGTGCCTTGTCAGGGTTCATTTGTGGAATTGCCTTCTTAATGGGGTTGGGACCATCAGTTGTGCAGAAGTCAGGTTGGTACACAGCTGACAGCCCTATTTGACAACTGTTAGAATTCATATTATGGCAAGAACCAATCAGCTAACTAAAGAAAAATGAGTGGCCATCATTACTTTGAGAACTGAAGGTCAGTCAGTCCGGAAAATTGCAAAAACTTTAAATGTGTCCCCAAGTGGAGTCGCAAAAACCATCAAGCGCTACAACAAAACTGGCTCACATCACGACCGCCCCAGGAAAGGAAGACCAAGAGTCACCTCTGCTGCTGAGGACAAGTTCATCCGTGTCACCAGCCTCAGAAATCGCAAGTTAACAGCAGCTCAGATCAGAGACCAGATAAATGCCACACAGAGTTCTAGTGGCAGACACATCTCTACATCAACTGTGCAGAGGAGACTGCGCCAATCAGGCCTTTATGGTCAAATAGCTGCTAAGAAACAAGCAGAAGAGATTTGTTTGGGCCAAGAAACACAAAGAATTGACATCAGAACAGTGGAAATCTGTGCTTTGGTCTGATGAGTCCAAATTTGAGATCTTTGGTTCCACCCGTCGTGTCTTTGTGAGATGCAGAAAAGGTGAACGGATGGATTCCACATGCCTGGTTCCCACTGTGAAGCATGGAGGAGGAGGTGTGATGGTGTGGGGGTGTTTTGCTGGTGACACTATTGGGGATTTATTCAAAATTGAAGGCACACTGAACCAGCATGGCTACCACAGCATGCTGCAGCGACATGCCATCCCATCCGGTTTGCGTTTAGTTGGACGATCATTTATTTTTCAACAGGACAATGAGCCCAAACACACCTCCAGGCTGTGTAAGGGCTATTTGACCAAGAAGGAGAGTGATGGAGTGCTGCGGCAGATGACCTGGCCTCCACAGTCACCGGACCTGAACCCAATCCAGATGGTTTGGGGTGAGCTGGACCGCAGAGTGAAGGCAAAGGGGCCAACAAGTGCTAAACACCTCTGGGAACTCCTTCAAGACTGTTGGAAAACCATTTCAGGTGACTTTCTCATGAAGCTTATCGAGAGAATGCCAAGAGTGTGCAAAGCAGTAATCAAAGCAAAGGGTGGCTATTTTGAAGAATCTGAAATAGAAAACATGTTTTGAGTTATTTCACACTTTTTTGTTCACTACATAATTCCATATGTGTTCATTTATAGTTTGATGCCTTTAGTGAGAATCTACAATGTAAACAGTCATGAAAATAAAGAAAAAATATTAAATGGGAAGGTGTGTCCAAACTTTTGACTGGTAGTGTATGCGTTTGTGTGTGTATAGAAATTAAATTCAGTGCAACAAGGACATGCCCTCACATTTCATCATGTGTTTTGTCTTTAGTAGACTTGGTCAGTGCTACACTGTGGCTGAGCCTGCACACTGAAAAAGACACCTACAGATAGCTGTATAAAGTGGGATCGCTGTGGTTTCTGTCACAGGGTCAGTGTAAAACAACATAAACATCCTGCTGTAGAGACCTTTGTAACTCAACACCCATCAGAAGTTAACGGATCCTTCCAGCTTTCCAAAAAAAATTCACCTAAAAGCTTCATCCAGAATCAGATTGCATCTACTCACTTGCATCTACACTGGCCCGATTACTTATTCAGTCACATTGCAGAGCAAAGATATCGTGAACTGGTCAATGGTTTGTGTTTGTGCTTTGTTTAAATGCTGGGAAAAAAATATGGGTTTGTTGTGTTTTGGACAACAAACCCCAACAGATTTTGGTTTTTGAAATCAGTCTTTGTGAGGTTTTTTTTCTTGGTTGTGTGCGGGCTCTGCCTTGTTTTTCTGTGGTTTACCACCAGGAGCCAAAACTCCAACATAGCAGACTGGCATCACAAGGCGCAGATGTTTTCCCTCTACTGGGAACTAATAAATACTAATAAACTAATAAAACATATCTTGGAAATGACAAAATAATGTAAAGCTAAAAAAAAAAAAAAAAAAAAATCTGAATATGAAATGTTAGACCATAGTAACAAGCAAGACAAGTAGCTTTGGGTTGTTAAAAATTTCTATTTTCATAATGGACTTTCATAATTGTTTTGTAGACATTTTTCTCTATTTTTTTCTACTTTGAGAATATTTCAGCATTTTTTGATTAAGCTACACAAACAGCTTACCCTGAAAAAATGACTTTATCTTGTCTACATGCTCAGAATATTTAGCAAAATGCAAAGACACCTTTCAAAGCATCTCCATTACTCAACCACTACACCTCAGCTTGTAGTATCCAGCCTTGTCCACAGCAGGGTGCACTCTTCATTTGGCAACAGTGGCTTCGCAGCCAGCAAGAGGGAGATGACCTCAGACAACAATGACACTACATGCCATTACCACACACACACACACACACACACACACACACACAGCAGAACAGCATGCCTCAGCAAACAAAAAAAAGAAAAAGAAAAAAAAAAGCCATGAGAACCAATCGCGGCTGCAGGTGTAACGTGGGGTGAATTAGGACAATTGCTGTTTTTGTGTCTGATGAGCCTGTTTTTGGAGCAGCTTTAAGTCACTGAAACTTTAGATTAATGAATAAATCTAAAGCCTTCTTCTCATAATAAGCATAATAAGACCCTTCTCGTCCCTCTCTCTCTCTCTTTCTCTGTCCAAAACATGGATGTCCCGAAAAACATGCCATGATAAACTTCCATGCAACAACTACACCTCTCCGTTTTTGCTTCCCTCTGCGGCCTCCACTCTCTCCCCCTCACTGAAGTTTCCTAGCAAGTTTGCGGCTGCCTGCATGACAAGACGAGACATGACAGCTTCTCTCTGGTTCTGTAAGCTGGAAGTTTGCACAACTGCCGCACACATTTAAGCATGTGAAGTAACTTAAAGTGCTGTTTTCTAGTTCGGTGGGTGTTTCAGTGACTGCAGTATACAGGAGGTGTGTGCATGGAGCAAAACTGATGGTCAGTGTGTACTGGGACCACTGTGAGGTGTATGAAAGTGTTTTTCGCTATCCTGAAGTGATCTAGAGGAAGTTGCAACATCCAATAAATGGTGCAAGAGTAGGCTGTGCCCTGCGGTGGCAGCGGACTAACAGCATGAAGATTGAGTAAAGTGTCAGGTGAGAGTTTGGAGAGGAGAATAGAGAAATTTGCTTTTACAGTCTGAACATGGAAACAATGAAGAACAAAATTACATAGTGGAAAAAACATACCCAGAATCAGGGTTGGAAACAGTGTTAGAATATCTCAAAATGAAGTTGGAGTAGAGGTTACTGTTACTTTTTAGAAGATAAAAGAGTGCTACATGTCATTTTTGTTGTCTGTGTAATTCCAATGAGACGAGAGCACAGGGCTTCCTTTAGAAAATACAAAAAAAGTGCACAAAGGAAAGTCAGGTCGCTCCACCATTGGCTTCTTTACAACTATCCAGTTTCTGATGCTTATGGAGAGCCAGTGGTAACAATAATAATAACCATGATAATGAGAAGACGAAGAAAAAGAAGGCAAAGAGGAAGAAGAAAAAGAAGAACAACAGCAACAGCAAAATATCTATGAATAAATGAATAAATAATGGGCTGTGTGACATGAATGTGAATTAAAATGTAGCTAAGTACAATACTTGAGTAAAACCATGAAGGCAAAAGTAAAATTACTGACTTAAAAAACACTCATTGCTTCACATTGCACAATAAGCTACTTCATTGCAGTAACTAGAGTAAATAACTCGGCACAAAAGTGCAAACCATAAGGAACATGTACTCTTCCCATGAGGCACGCGATGACGTGATTCCAGGTGAGAGCCACGACCCCTGAGGCTTATTGATTTCCCTCATTAAATCCATACCACTCACAGAGAGGGAGATACCTGCAAGCAGAAGCTGATGAGTCAGAGGAGGGTTTTTAACCTGAGAGACGACCGAGATGTGGCTCGTGCAAAAAAGAACTCCATCTCAAGAATATTTAGTTGTATTTAGAGCATTTATTTTTATTGGTGAATCGTTGGGAGGCCTACATGAGATGTACGAAAGAAATAACAGGAAAAATAGTCCAAGAAGTCAGTGAGGCAGTTTATTGAAAGCCATAATGGCAAAAAGCTCATGCTCAATTAATTGATATTTTACTATTAATATTGTTATTTGCAGGTCTAGGATGTGTGTGGATCCAGATTCAGGAGGTGTTCAGGAAGGGGGGAGGGTGAAACCTGACTGTTCAGGCTCATGTCCAACAAATGTGTTTTTTTTTTTTTCATTGATGAATTGTTACTTGTCTGAGGCAGGTGACAGCAGGGTGAAATCAGCAGCTGAGCAGTAATCTTTGAGGAGTTCTGCCGTGTGATTGTTTGAGCTTTGTTTCGCCACCACAAAAGGCAGTCGATCTATCAGTCCTTATCATACTGCGGGTATCTGTCTCTGTGTTCTCCTGACTCACTTCAGTCCTGCTGCAACACGCTGCCCCCACGTCTCTATCAGCCCATCTTTGATGTGCGGCAGATTGGAGGAAAAGAGGAGGAGGAGAAAGAGGAGGAGGAGGGCTTCAGGTAATGACAGGGTTAGAAAAGTAACTTTACACCACGGCAAAAACAAAACAATGGACCACGCCCCTCTCTCTCTCTCTGTTTCTCTCTCTCTCTCTCTCTCTCTCTCTCTCTCTCTTTCTCTCTCTTACCGTATATGGTAGGAAATTCATGAAAACTCTCATTGGTGGATGGGAGAGAAAGTTTCAGGCAGACGTTTCACCTACCAGTGGACTCACTGTGAGCATGTGTGCTCTAGTAGCCTGCAGTCATGGCTTTTTCTATGTCGCCCCCAATTGTCCACATCCTTTTTTTTTCTTTTTTCTTTTTTTTTTTTGAAACTGTATTCCTCAATTTCTAGTGCACTTACAATGAGGACAAAATAATAATAAAAAAGAGAATATACCACAAATATGCACATAATGAAAGACTATATTGTCCACACTGGATCTCTATCTCATACAATAACTTTAAATAACTTGTCCAAAACAAAAAAACAAAAAAACAAATAATCCTCTCCTTTATGCTGAGGCTTTGTATTTTTTTTTCTTTTTTTTTTTTTAGTTAGTATCTTGGTGTAAATTAATTTCTTTTCATGGACACATCAGCAGAGCCACACCCTGCTCCCCTTTACCTCTCCTTCACAGGAGCTGCAGGCTCTGCATTCCTGAACCACACACACACACACACACACACACATCCTCCATCTAACTAGACGCTACCCTCTACCTCTCTCATAACACCCTGACAATGTCTCTAACCTAATTTCCAATCTTCTCTTATAAGGTATCATCTTAAAAAAATGGACTGTGGACACAAGAGACCAAATTGTTTTTTGTTTGTGTTTTTTGTGTATTTTTATTTATTTATTTAATTATTTATTTTTCAGTTCACAAATTATGGTCAAAATAGCCAAGACAAGTCCATTCCTTCAAAATATATGTTGGACACTGAAAGTAGACTACATTTTTTGTTGTGTCACTGACAGCACACAATATGTCTGCCAGGACATCTAAAGTTTAGATTGGCCACTGAAAATTATATTTTTGAGTCAATTATTTTCCATAGAAATCACACACACACACACACACACACACACACACACACACACACACACACGGTTGCACACAGTGAGGTGACTGATAGTGATCATCACACTGCAAATGCCCAACCCATGCCTGTGGTTCAGTGTATATGTTGCCTTCAAATGCTGTTGGAAATTTTAAAAATTTGATTAAACACATATGCACTACCCATAAAAGCGGTACATTTGAGACTCAAATACACCCACCGCCCTGCAGCCCTAATGACTAACATGTTAAATAAAACCTTTTTTAGCTGCATAAAGTGAAGTTTCTCCTCTTTATCCAAGCGCTTCAGTACAAACTTGACCAGAGGCACCTGGGGGCTCTTGTTAGTCACTTACACTTTGGAAACAGTAAAGGAGGAGCTCAGGAGGAGCACCTGAAAGCAGCACAGCGGGGCGGGGCGCTTCACTTACCTGTGAATGATAAAACTGAGCGGAGCGTCCATCGTCTGTGAGCAAGTGGGCCGCCGGACGGAGGAGCGGAGAGGGAGCGGAGGAGAGGAGAGGAGGACACGGCAGTAGCGAAGAGAGAAAAAGAGAGAGAGAAAGAGAGAGAGAGAGAGGAAACTCTGCCTTGCGGCTCTGTGTTTTGTGAAGCTGTCGTCGAGCAGGACTTGCTGTTGCAAACACGGACGCAGAGGGACGAACCGAGCTCACCTACAGTGCCTGCAGCTGAAAAGCAGGTAGGTTTTTATTTTTGATTTATTTTTTCCTCCCGAGCATAAAGTGACACTAGCAGCTGATAATCCTAATAATGGGATGATGCGTGATTAAAAATGACAGGTATAGCAGGTATAGTCTATAGTTAAACAGGTGAAAAGTTGTGTTTTGGTCTAATATCGCACACCTGGCCAGGTGTTCTCATTACCTTTTCAACCAATGACGTGATTTACATAATTACAAATTTAGGAAAACCTGCATTGCTCACATCATTTTGATAGACATACTTCTTCTAATTCTTTATGGCTACTGTCCCACTCCCCCATCCCTCCACTTTAAACTGTGTATTTATTTTGTTTTTAATCTGTGCTTTCTCCTTGCAAGCCTAAATCTTCATATTCCACTCCATATCAGTTGTTATCATTAGATTAATATGAGAAATGTATGTCATGAAGATTGTTGTTGCTTTAAAAAGGTGGATAAACTCACAAGCACAAAGGTATGTAAACAGGGTCTAAATCCCTGTCCTGAAATGCAAATATCCTGAGCAACATTGTAGTGCAGTGTCCTTTTATTTAGCTGTAAATTATCATATTTAACACCTAAGCTCCACCGTGTTGTACAGGAAAAACATGCCCGGCCTGTTGTAAGTAAATACGTGTTTTGAGCAGAGGAATTCACTCTCATGGCTCGAGTCGGTTCCTGAGAATCAGACCTGTTCCCTGCAGTGTTTGGTCTTACTGCCTGTCTATTGATCTTGACTCGTTCCTCGGAAGTTAGTTCTGCCCTGACATAAACTGCACACACCCTAATATGTATCAGTGCTCAGGATAACAAATAAGCATACAGTAGAAATTTTTAGGGTTTGGTGATACTTTAGTGTTTTCTTGTGTCAGATTAGGCAACTCTCGAATGAATGACTTTTTGAGTTTTTTTTTGGTCTAATTCCAAGTCACCCTAAAATTAGGAAGTTGCACAGGTAGATCTGCAGCTATACGGGCTCATGACATGCCGTGAACTGCTGCACAAACTCGCGTTACCCCTCCCCAATCCTCCCCACATCACCTTTTTTATGCATGCACAAGAAAAACATGTCCGCCTCCTTACCGTAAAAGGCTACAGCTGACTCTGGTCTACTTTCTCCGCCTATTTCACATCTCCAGCGAGCCTGACAAGCCGTCATCTGAGGCTAAATTGCTGCTATCCACCCCAGTCAAACCCAAGGGTTGCACATTGCAACGCTCCAAAAAACCCTTGCGTTTCCCTGAATTAATACCTTGACCTTAAACACGAACCCCCCCACTTGTACCAAAACATTGTCAGCCCTTATCAGTCCCTCACGCCTCTAAAGCTCTGTGAGCAGAGAGGCTGCAGATGGCAGAGCTTGTCACCGCAGTACCATGTGTTCTCTGTGTTAGGTAAGAGCCATGGGAGCTTGGATAAAGCAGGGATTGACCAGCAGCCAAGAACAGGTGTGAGCAGGAGACGGGAGATATGGGTAGAAACGTGCAGGGAAAGCACAGTTGACCTATGGGGCACGAGAGCTACAGATTAGATAGCCCCGTGCATACAGTGGGAACCCGTCGGCATTGCTAATTAAATCAACGGTCACTAAGGTTAACCGGGTGAAGACGGGGCTAAACCAGTCATAAGATGCTGGTTCAAATCCTCACCGGAAATGCTTTGGAATCACACACTTAGTGCTCATTGATATACTTTACTCTGTATGTTAGACACGTGTTAATCTATTCTACTTTGTACAGCTATGCATCAGTTAGGACAAGAATTGGTACAAATGAATGAAATTGAAAGACTGAAGTCGTGCAGCTTGTTCATAAAATGTCAAAATGTGTAAAGCGTGCGAGTTTGTGCAACTTCCTGAGGAAGTTAGCCCATGGATCGCTTTCACAGTGAAGCCACACGCATCTGAATGTCACAAGTTCTCACATGCACATGTTGCAACTTTTCAGCGCAGGCTCTGTGTTTAATGGTTTTATCTGCTGCAGCCTAATTCTAATCCTACATTTAGCCCCCTGTGTGGTGATTGTAACTTCGTCACGCCCTTTGTCCTGTCTGCCTGCTTGGGATTGTTGCAGTTTCTCTTAAACCTTGCTGCAAGAAGGAAAGCCATTCTTTTCCTTTTTAGAGTGTGTGTCTGTGTGTAGGTGTTTGCTGGTGGCTACATTATAAACCAATGCAACTTTGTTCCTTCTCCTCCCCCACTGCTCTGAGTCTGAGCACATAATGAACTTAGAGAGAGACACAGATGACACCTTATATACTTATCCCTTTATCCCTCTGTTTGAATCAACACACACACACATACACACTCTCTCTCCTTACACCTGGCCTCCCACTCTCTCCAGGCATCGTCCACTCTGTGCCTGAGAAGGGGGATGGCACCTCCAAACGGTGTGTGTATTAGTGTGTGTGTGTGTACGTTTGTGCAAATGTCACCTCCCTTGATTGTGAGGACAAAGGCCTTGCTTGGTTCAGTGAAAACCTGCAGACAATTTTGGTTTTAATTCTCATTTCTCTCTGTCTTTTTAAATAATTGGAAAAGGATCATACTTCTTTTTTGGAAAAATATACATGTAGATTCCTTATTAATCACCCATGAGAACTGAGAAATGTAGGACAACAGCCCCTTAAAGTTGGTGGAAGCTGAAAGGAATGAATGGAGATGGGTGTTTTATCTTTATAACGGAATTTAGATTCAGAAGGCCTTTCTGCAGGGTGTGGTGGAGAGATAATGACATTTCTGTCTCTGCCCAGACTTGTTCCCGACATTCCTTCGTGTGTCTCTGACTGTACTGATCTGAAGCAAGGCATCACTCCACTGTCTTCAGCCCCTTTACACAAGGGACAGCTCGAGGCCCTACTGTAACTACACGGAGCCACTTTCACTGTCTAGTAGCTGAGTGATTAGGAGTGTTTTTAGCAAGTTAATGGCTCTGGTGGAAATGAAGGACTTGAAAGGAGAGGTAAGGAAAATAGGTACAGCAGAAGAATGGGAGACAGTCGGGAATTTGTGGAATTCCCTCTCTAATAAGCAGGTGAGGAAGGAATGTAGGCCAGTTGGGAAATAAAGGTTGGTCAAGTAAAAGAAATTCAGAGAGCACTGAGGTGAGAGTGGGTATGATGTGGTTTTGTTGACAGCGGTGCTCCTTTAACTGTAAATACTGTGGCAAAGGCGATGTTAATGATGTTTGAAAATAAGTGTATTTTTCCTAACCAAACATTTGAGTTTTGGGCTAATCCTACAGTCTCATCTGCTTGTTGACAGCTCAGAGCAATCAGACAAGTCCTCAATATTTGTGTCTCCTTAATCGCCCTAATGAACCGTTTCACCTCTTCACAGCTACAAAGTAGTTTTGTGCTGCTTCAGAAAAAGAGTATCTTTATGTTGATGTACTTTTTCAATACTTTATAGGGTTTGTGTGCATAATAATTACCAAAACATGTACAGATGTGGGGGGTGGAGGAGGGTTGTGATGGTTATATGCCCAGACTTGTGAGTGTTCCTCCTATTACTATGGCCTGGCAGTAACCTAGTTTTCTCTGTTTGCTCCCATTTGGTTCCAGTCTGATGTTCAGATGTTCTGGTGGAAGGTGGTCTAATAAAGTTTCACTCGTCTTGATGACAGGAAGATGCTTTCGTAACATCTCCAATCCCTCTGAAAGCATACCTTTAGGAAATAAGAACCTGTCTTTTAAAATGTGGTATTAGACTAACAAGCTGTAGCATGGCACACACTCCTATGTGCTCAAATAACCCGGAGAGGAGTTACAGGGGGAGCAATCAATCAGTCAGACAGGCTTTATGTGTATAGCATACATGCCACTCTTAAGTGCTGAACATAAACACATAAAAAGAGCACGAGTTTAAATTGAATGAAAGAAAATGAAAGAAAAACATTTAAATGAATAAAGTATAGTATAATAAAAAGCAACAATTAGGAATAAGAAATGACAGGAAAATTGAAAGTCAAAATAAAACATATCAGATTGAAGCCTGAGTTAAAAAGGTGAGTTTTTCTTTTTAAAAATATCCACATTCTCGTTCTCTGGTAGTTGGAAGAGCAAGCAGCCGGTAGCGAGGCCACGTTGTGATTTATAGACCAATAAAAGTATCTTAAACTCAATGCTAAAACTACCAGGAGGCCAGTGCAGCGACTTTAAAACAGGTGTGATGTGCGCTCTCCTTCTGGTCCTGGTCAGCACACAAACAGCTGAAATTTGTAGAAGCTGAAATTGGTCTATGCTTTTTTTTTTTTTTTTTTTTTTTTTTTTTTTGTAGACCAGAAAGTAGAGCATTATAGTAGTCCAGCCTACTAGTGAATAAAGCATGCATTAGTTTCTCAGTATTGGCGTGGGAGAGCAGAGGCTGCACCTTGGCATTGTTTTTCAGATGATGTAAAGCAGATTTGATCA
Organism: Myripristis murdjan; assembly: GCF_902150065.1. Taxonomy (NCBI): domain Eukaryota; kingdom Metazoa; phylum Chordata; class Actinopteri; order Holocentriformes; family Holocentridae; genus Myripristis; species Myripristis murdjan. Next base: position 14,270,682 of record NC_043980.1, read on the forward strand.
CATTTTGTATGTGGGCATCAAATTATAAATCTGTGATCAACAGACGGTTTTTAGTCTGGTGCCTGGAACTTTTTCCTTCTCTCTGTGCCTGAACATAGCAAGATACATATATGTTGATAGTGGAACAATGGTCACCAAAGCCACTTATGTTTTGCTTTCAGTTCCTGTAATATATCGAAAATTTTCAAGACCCTATTATTAACCTATCTTATCAGAATTTCTCATATTGCACCTGTAACCTGAAACGTAGTCAGTCAAACCTCTGCTGAATAAAATAGTCCCAGCGGCAGTGGAAACAAAACACGGTTGCAAGCTTTTATATTTGTCTGGTCGAAAACATCCTGTGCTGTTTAAATTTTTTTTTTTCCCTAAATCATTTGGAGAGGTTGTAACCCAGCTTTGTGTTTCCGTTTATTCATCACACAGGAGTCAGCGATAAACTGAAATTTATTTATTTTTTTTTTAGTTTTAAATAGATGCAAAAAAATATGGTTCAATCGTAAAATCAAGATTTTGACCATGCATAACACTATAAAAGCAGCTGAGTGCTTTGTCAAAGAAGCCCAACAGTTCACTTATCTACACAAAACATGCATGTCTGCAGTTTCATGTGCAGTTCACCAGTCTCATGATTCCCATTGGTTAGTAGTTTAGTTAGTGGAAAACCATAAATCGTGAAAAGTATGAAGAAAAACTAGATATGTCTGGCCATCTCGCCTAGATGTATCATCACAGGAGCCAAAGCTCTGTCCTAAGTCTGTATTACCACAGCAGAACGTGTGTGTGTGTGTGTGTGTGTGTGTGTGTGTTCCTCATAAATAGTTGAAGATAGAAAATAACCACAAGCACATGCTTAATGTTTTGTCTGCAATGTTCAACCATATTTCCACATAACGGGTAGCACATGGTCAACCTTTCAGACAAGATAAGGGTATATTTGATGATCTCAGCAAATGAAATGTGTGTGTGAACCGTTAACAGGACGTCTTTTCAGGAGAATTGTTCTGGGATATGTGACTCTTATGAACTGAAGACACACACGAGCTGAACTAATGTGCCGCAAGACCGGAACTGACCAATAACTGTGATGATCTCTTTATTTTTTCAAAGGGATACCAATATCCTGTTTCTGTACATTTTCATCCTCTTTTCCCTTCTTTCCCTTGCTCGTTGATTTATTTTTTTCTACTTTAGTGACTGTTTCATTGGATTGACACAGGAATTCCATACATTACCAGACTGTGGTGTAACAAATTGAATTACCTTCACTGCAGAATTATTACAGTCAAATAGGAGCATGTTAGCTACAATATTTCTGTGACAAGACGTAATGTTTTTTGCAGCCAACTTTTCAACACGGACTCTTCTCTTTATGCAAAATGAGGGACTTTTTGAAGACTGTGGACTTTTGTTAAACTCCTAAACTTGATTATTAAACAAAAACCTGGATTTTAGGTCGCGTGTTTTGGCCATGATGTCCTAAGTCTGTACCGAGCATTGCCTTTAATTTTTCCTCAGTTTTCTGTTCAGAGCTGTTTTACACAGCTCTGCATGCAGGACCTTTAGTGGATATTTTCCTAATTGACATTGGACTTTGGTCTTTTGATGCTATGAAAAGCCCTTCTTGCATTTCCCTTCAGGTTCAGTCAGACGCTTTCCAAAATGTCCTGTGCATTTGATAATGAGTCCTAAATATTTTTTTCTCTTTTCTCTCTCCTGAAGCCACCATGACGGACGCAGACAAGTTCCTGTACGGGGACCGCAGTGGGGTGAACAGCCCCCTGGCCCAGGCCGACTGGGCCACCAAGAAGCTGGTGTGGGTGCCCTCGGAGAAGCTGGGCTTTGAGGCCGGCTCCGTCAAGGAGGAACATGGAGAGGAGTGTGTGGTGGAGCTGGCCGACTCTGGCAAGAAGGTGAAGACGAAAAGAGTTTCTGTTTTGTTCATTTGTCATTGTACCAAGACTTGAAATTAACATGAACCACCAGCCGTGTGTTGGTTGGTTTTAGCTTTGGCTGTTAAAAACACAGTGAGATGGCATTTTTGGGAACCTCTTTGTTGCTTAATTTAATGTGTTTCCTGCTAAAAAAGTTTATTTGGGCATGATTTTACACAGGGTGGGATCTTTCAAAAGTCAAAACCAGTGGAAGATTGATGAGGGAGAGATGGCAATTTTATGTCAGGGGAGGGGCATGAATAATTTTGCTGACTGAAAATTTAGTTTAAGTCTAGTCAGAAAATCAGGTCATTGTTTGGCATGCATTGCTAAATAGATTCATTGTCTGGCATGCAAAATCAACTTACATGTTGAAAAAGTCGTTTTCCATTTCTCTGCAACTTGTTTTTTTTTTTTTTTTTTACCTCCCACCTTGGCAAGTAGCAACCCAGCTCACTAATTTATGCCTTTGTATAAAAGCATTTCTTTCTGACAAAATATGAACATGATTGAATTTCAAAGTCCATGAGCCATTATGACTGGTAGACAGAGGCAGTTTCAGGCTATAATGCTAAGGTCTAGATACTGTAACCATTCAAGCTCCAGCTATGACCAGATCCTCAGATGAGTTTGTTCAATCAGCTCAGTCACAACCCAGGAGGTATTTCTGACAAATGTCCTTGCTCTGTTCATGGCAGGTGAAAGTGAACAAGGACGACATCCAGAAGATGAACCCGCCCAAGTTCAACAAGGTGGAGGACATGGCCGAGCTCACCTGCCTGAACGAGGCGTCTGTGCTGCACAACCTCAAGGACAGATACTACTCTGGCCTCATCTATGTGAGTGGAAACAGACACGCGTGTAGTCACACACACATACAGCTGGTGTGCACTTGAATGAGCACACATGTAACAGACAAAAAACCTCCTTCTCACACACCCGCTCTCTTCATGGCTGGTTGTATGATTTTTCACGTGTGTGCTGATATTAACAACCCCTGGCATTCACAGACTTCAATTTAAAAAAGTGACTTGGCACTGACCTGATGAGATAAGATATGCTGACACTGTCTAATCTCTTAAATCTCTTTGTAAAAACACACTTTTTTAGGATGGCTTTCTGTTAATGGCCTTTTTATGCACTGTTTTCCGTGTTTGTCTATTTTTTTTTTTTTTTCGGGTGCTATATAAGTGCTATATAAATAAAGTTGTTATTATTATTGCTCATGTGAGTACTCTCTGTTTCTCGCCTAGACATACTCAGGTCTGTTTTGTGTGGTGATCAATCCATACAAGTACCTTCCCATCTACACGGAGGACATTGTGGAAATGTACAAGGGCAAGAAGAGGCATGAGATGCCGCCTCACATCTACGCCATCACAGACACCTCCTACAGGAGCATGATGCAGGGTAGGACTTTGGATTTAGTGGTATTACACATTATTTGGCAGTAGTACAACATGCATGCATACATAAACACACACACACACGCCCAAACATGCACACATGGTGTAAACATATCCTCATGACACAATAACTCCAGAGTTGAACAAAGACAAACATGATTATTATCTGCTAATCACTGAGCTGTGCCTCAAGTGCCCTGTGTTTGTCAATGATGTCAACTTTTTTTTATGATCCGGATTATCCCTTTTTTATCTCCTATTTCCTCCCCGTCTCCTGCCAGATCGTGAGGACCAGTCCATTCTTTGCACGTAGGTCACTTTTCTCTGTTTGAATCATCCCCATGATTTTGGTCTGCAAATGCATGTATCAGTTCCTCTGTAGTGACTGATATGCTTTTGCCCACATCCATTCAGACGGCTTTTATATTGTTATATATATATCTTGTATCATTTCTTGTGCAGTGTTGCTCTAATACAAAACAGAAATGATCCTTTCTCTTAAAATACTTAAACAGCTTCTGGCACTTAAAATCCAAAACTTGCACTTTTAAGACCTCACTATCATACCATCCATATTTAATTTTTTCAAGTTCTAATTATGAGAATTCAACATTTTCTAGCTTATTGATACCTTTTTTATTATTAAATTTGCTAATTCTACAAAAGGCCTTTTTTTGTACCCTGCCATGATGTAGATTGCAAGTATACCTTTTGACATCTGAGCTCCCTCTGCATTGTACATTTTATGTATCTCCTGTTCATGTTTGCTCTTTTCCCCACAGAGGGGAGTCAGGAGCAGGGAAGACTGAAAACACAAAGAAAGTCATCCAGTATCTGGCTCATGTTGCCTCATCTTACAAGTCCAAGAAAGATCAGGTCAGTAAAGTCTCACCGCTCCTTCTTTTTCTTTCTCTCCTCCTGATTCTTTCTCCACAGCGCCTCGTCTCTCAGAGGATCAAGAAGGACCCCCCCTCACCTTTTTCCTCTCCTCTTAACTTCCCCTGCTTCCCCGTAGTTTTCCATGTTTGTACATAGCCAGTGTGTGCTGCTTACCTGAAAGAAGGATGCAGCTGTGTGGCGTCTTACCTCACATTCCTCTTTCAGGCCTGGACGTGCCTGCCTCGCCTCAGCAGTGACCAGAAGTGAAGCAGAACGTAAATCTGTGTGTGTACCTGTACTGCTGTTCTCGTGTTCTCAGTCCCAAACCTCTCTCTAAGACTGCATGGAAAATCTTACATAAAGCATTTGTTCCCCATTGTGTCTCTGAACGGAGCTGACAGCTGATATACCTTACAGTTACACACAGTCTATACACCTCGGCGGTATCAAATGTGTTAAAATCTCTCTTGTATTTTTTTTTTTCTCCTCCCACCTCTAGGGCAGTGCAGTTCTGTCACATGTGAGTTCATCTCCATACAACATGGTGTCTGGCTGTTTTTGCACATGCACTACCTTACTAACAGCAAACTCTCACTTTCCCCTCTTGCAACTGAAGGAGATGCTTCCAGAAATCAAAGGATTAAGCAAGATTGCGGTTTTAATAAATAGCACCAGCCTCCTCCTTTTGGTTTAAAGAAAAGTTTTAGATTTGGGTTGTGTAGTCACCTTAATTAACGGGGTAGTTTTCCTCTGCACATACATGCAAAGAGCCTGAAAAGGGTTCAAAAGAGAGAAAGATCCACCTTCTCAGTGATTGTTTCCCTTGCGGCTGTGAACTGTCTAGCAACACAGCAGTGCAGTTAGTAACTCTATCTCTAGTTTGTCTGAAACGCTGAACTACGCCTCAGCATTTGTGCCTAGTTTAAGGCCGTACTTGGAGAAGGTATCCCACTCCACCCAGCGGCTATTGTTTCCCCGATCTGGTCGGTCTTGAATTCGTTTTTGTTGAAAACCCACAGCCTGTCTCGTTTGGGGTGTTACAATGCGCTCCTGCATTTCCTTTGGGGATCTCTGCTAACTTGTGTGTGCTTTTTGCTGTGCTCTCCTGTTTGTGCCTGCATGGACAGGGATGGTCTGACAGGGTTTTGTGCTTGAGTGGGCTTGCTGTGCCTGGGGAATGTGTGTGTGCAGGAATGTGCAGGGTTTAACATTTGCCTGTGTGTGTGTGTGTGTGTGTGTGTATGTGGATGATAATGGGAAATGATAACATCCCCTGAGGTTAGGCTTTTGAATGTGCAGCCTAATTTTTTTTTTACAAGCCTAATGAGTCATTGCATATCAGAGTTTGTGTGTGTATTCAACAACAAAATGACTGCTTAGCTGCAAGTATAATACATGGTTTAAGTTTATGCTCAGCTAAAGTGTTCATGTTGCCCAAGGAAAAGAGTCCCAGTTAAAGATTATTGGAAGCCAGAGTTACTTTGGTGTGTGTCCTCTCTCTGTCAGGGGGAACTGGAGAAGCAGCTACTGCAGGCCAACCCCATCCTGGAGGCCTTCGGCAACGCCAAGACCGTCAAGAATGACAACTCTTCACGATTTGTAAGAGCGGCCTCAGATATGTTTTTATTTAGCTTTATAATATCATTAAGTAGCCAGCAGGAGGTGTAATTTTTTGTGCTGCCTATCGTAAGATACCATTTTCAAAACTCTCAAATGATGTTGTTTTCTCTTGCAGGGAAAATTCATCAGGATCAACTTTGATGTCAATGGATACATTGTTGGAGCCAACATCGAAACTTGTATCCTTTCAAATACAGTACGTGTTTTGTTGTTGTTGTACTGCCTTACTTTCTTGATTATTTTGTTATTATTATTATTATTATTATTATTATTATTATTATTATTATTATTATTTGATCATTCCTGTTAAAACAGGATGTTTTGGGCGGGGCAAGGATCATGCCCAAGTGCAAACCAAAAGGATATTAGTTTTGAAGAGAAACACAATTTTATTTGAAGGGATACGCTGGATGAGAGGGGATGTTTTAAAGATTTGAGAAAGTTTTACTGGTTGAAATTTGTGATGATGTCACTATTTAAGATACTCTTGATTTACAGGCAGTAGAAGTCATGTGAGTTCATTTCATGTGGACTTCAAATATGCTGTTGTTGTGCTGGTATTTTTTTTTTTCTATTGTCTGTCTTCCTTGACGGAAATGCTGTCAGATCTGCTGGAGAAGTCTCGAGCCATTAGACAGGCTAAAGACGAGAGGACCTTCCATATCTTCTATTATATGCTGTCGGGAGCAGGGGACAAATTGCGCTGTGAGCACCAAAGACATTTTTTTTTTACAGAATAAATTCTTACTATACTTGACAAGTACACAGCTGTGTTGATAACAGGGCAATGCCAAGATATTTCATTAAGCATGAATCCTTGTGAAACTAGGCCACCATGATCGAAAACTGAGCTTCCTGTTTCTTGGGTCAGTTATATTAGTCAATTAGTGGCTGAAGTGCACCATTAGTGCCACCAGGAGCTGAACTCTAGCTCAGGTTACTGTCTCCTTCATCCAAGCCATGCAGAGTTTATCACCTCATGTGAATGCACGAGTAGAGCTTCCTCAGCTTAAATAAATCCAGTTAAACAGTTCACAAGTCCACTGACCAGTTATCACTTAATAATCTCATCCTCCTCCTCCTCTCTGCCCAGCTGAGTTGTGCCTGGAGGACTACAGCAAGTACCGCTTCCTGTCCAACGGAAACGTGACCATACCCGGCCAGCAGGACAAGGACATGTTCGTTGAGACCACGGACGCCTTCAAGATCATGAGCATCCCAGAAGAAGAAAGAACTGGTAGCTGTCTCCACTGACCATTTGCTGTAACTTCCTTGTAGTCAAGTAATCTGTCAGTGTTTAATTAATATAAAATGCTATATCCTTGCATATGGCTCCTCTGACAGCCCTTTCCGGGTGTAAAGCAGTATGATATATTCACCACAAGTCCCGTTAAAGTAGTGTGTATCGGATAATGTCTTTTCACTTTTTTTAAAGGGTGTTTTCAGAGCACAAGTTTAACAAATCAACAGATAAGAGGGGCTCTTTCCTTCCCAGTAGCCACTGAGCTCTTCTCTTTGTTGTTCAGGTCTGTTGAAGGTGGTGTCAGCTGTGCTGCAGCTGGGGAATATGACCTTCAAGAAGGAGCGGCACTCTGACCAGGCCGCCATGCCTGATGACACGGGTACGCGCCATCATCTCTTTTCAGCACACACACAACATCTCAGTGTCAAACTCAAACCTCCCTAATTCATTTCATCATGACTCTAGCTATCTACCCACCAATATGACCCCTGTTGTTGTTGTTGTTTTAATCCCCAGCTGCTCAGAAAGTGTGTCACCTGTTGGGCATGAATGTGACTGACTTCACACGAGCCATCCTGTCCCCCAGAATCAAGGTCTGTATGGGAATCTGCATTGATCCCTTGCGAGTTAATTTTTTAGTTCATACTCCCAATTAATTGTTCTTGTCTGCCATTGAACAAAAGGAAATATTTTGGATTTTATGCAATAGTTTAGCATGATATCTTTTCTTGGGTGACCTGCATAATATGTTTTGAAATCTCAGAGAAATCCTCTATATTTCATGCGAGTAACTTTAATATGCAATTTGGGGTGCAGCATGAATTTCAGTATAATTGTATGACATTGAAGCATTGTTTGTTCTAATTACGTCCAGGTTGGCAGAGACTACGTCCAGAAGGCCCAGACCCAGGAGCAGGCAGAGTTTGCTGTAGAGGCTCTGGCCAAAGCCTCTTATGAGAGGATGTTCCGCTGGCTGGTCATGAGGATCAACAAGGCCCTGGACAAGACCAAGAGACAGGGAGCCTCCTTCATCGGCATCCTAGATATTGCTGGATTTGAGATCTTTGAGGTAAAGGACTGTACTGTACTTTCTTCTTCCACCACAGATGTATTTGACTCAAGATATATCTGCATTTGGCACTGACTTTTTTCTAGATTTGCATCATCACATTTGATTGATCAGGCATGACTCTACATGTACTGGCCCATGAACCTCTTATTATAGTGATGATTCTTTTACCTTCCACCATCTCTTGGAAAAATTGTCTTTTTTATCATTGAGAATATTTGCACAATGAAAATATTATAAACAGATGATAAAAGCGGAGAAATTTTGCCTCAGCATCCTTTTTCTCGTCTCCCCCTCCTATAGCTGAACTCATTCGAACAGCTGTGCATCAACTACACCAACGAGAAGCTGCAGCAGCTCTTCAACCACACCATGTTCATCCTGGAGCAGGAGGAGTACCAGAGGGAGGGCATCGAGTGGAGCTTCATCGACTTTGGCCTCGACCTCCAGCCCTGCATCGAACTTATTGAGAAACCTGTAAGACGTCTCCTGTGATTACTGTTCCTCCTATAGCACTTAAACATCAGCAGTAATTATATCTGCCCTACCCACCCTTAACCCGGAGCGACACTTCTGTTTAACGACTGTTTTCAGGCTGCCTGGTTTTCAGTGGTAAATAAATGTCTCACGCAAGTTGAGGCATGCATGGTGTATAGTGTAAAACTTGCAAGTGTGACTCTTTGAGCTGCCAGCTGACTAGTTCCTCCTTTGTCTCTGCTGTTCCTCTCAGGCTGGCCCTCCAGGCATCCTGGCTCTGCTGGATGAGGAGTGCTGGTTCCCCAAGGCCACAGACAAGTCCTTTGTGGAGAAAGTGGTTCAGGAGCAAGGCACAAACCCCAAGTTCCAGAAGCCCAAGAAACTCAAGGATGACGTTGATTTCTGCATTATCCACTATGCTGGAAAGGTCGTTGCTCCTAATGAGAGTCATCTTATAATAGGCCACCGATTTAGATGAATTCTTAAATCAGACAATAACTGAAGTCAGATGTGTGTAATTATTTTTGTACAAATGCTTGCAGTGTGCTTCAATATAAGACAACGTTTTTTTTTGGTTTTTTTTCATGTGTCTCAGTGTTTATAGCTACATCTGGTATACTCCCAGCTGATACAGATTATAAATCTAGCTCTGCTCTGGTGCAGGTGGACTATAAAGCGGATGAGTGGCTGATGAAAAACATGGATCCTCTGAATGAGTGTGTGGCGACTTTGCTCAACCAGTCAACAGATAAATTTGTTGCTGACCTGTGGCGAGACAGTAAGTGAACTGCATGCATCTCAAAACACTACCGCATACTGTTATGCAATGCTAGTTTGCATACCATTCAGGAGATTTTTTTTTTTTATTGTGTCACTTTTCATTGTATCTTTAATTTATTGCCATTAACATGCCATTGACATTAAGTAAATGTTGATTTGCTTTTTGGAAGTGCAAGGCCATCTGGTGTTGGGCAAACAGAGCTGCAATTAAAATAAATGTTACTCAATTTGACACACAATCTTAAATTGAGTGGGATTTTACCTTATTTCCCTTTTAAACTCATTGATTTAAACTACTCAGACTTATTGGATTACTTAATTTAGCCATGTGAAATGGGAGGTTTGATTGTTCTGATTTGCACTTCCTTGTCTTCACAGTGGATCGTATTGTTGGCCTGGACAAGGTGGCGGGAATGTCAGATTCTATGCACGGTGCCTTTAAAACCCGCAAAGGCATGTTCCGCACTGTGGGCCAGCTGTACAAGGAGCAGCTGGGTAACCTCATGGCCACGCTCAGGAACACCAACCCCAACTTCGTCCGCTGCATCATCCCCAACCATGAGAAGAAGGTACAGAGTGCAGAGCAACGTTGACCTGAGTTTTAACTGTTGCCAAAACTGATGTATGAGTCTTAGCCTACATCACAGTTTGAGTTTCAGTATACATGTGCAAACTCACCAGGGAAAAAACACAACCCACTTTGTAAATGTTTATTAAACTCTGGGTCAGGACTCAGAAAATGAAATTGTTATGGAAAAGAAGGGGTGGGGGTGAATGCTTCAGGGGCTCGGTGTTTGAAATGTTTAGGACAAATGAAGTCAGGTGCTCTTCAAGGGAAAAATATCCAGAAACCAGTTAAGAGAAAACTGACTGTCTTGCTGAAATGTGTGCTGCAGTCATGGAGGGAGGTCCCGAGGCACTCTGGAGTGTGAATGTATAAAATCCTTTATTCAAACCCAGTTCGAATAAAGGATTTTATACATTCATCCATGACTGCAGCACACATTTCAGCAAGACAGTCAGTTTTCTCTTAACTGGTTAATGAAATTGTTATTTTTGCATACCCATTTCCACAATAGACTATAGAATAGGTTAAATAGCTCTTTAATGGTGCTCTGTGTATCTGTTTCCTCCCTCAGGCTGGTAAGCTGGAGCCCCATCTGGTCCTGGACCAGCTGAGGTGTAATGGAGTCCTAGAGGGGATCCGCATCTGTAGACAGGGCTTCCCCAACCGCATCGTCTTCCAGGAGTTCAGACAGAGGTGACATACAGGAGATACACAGATGAACTGGTTTAATTTTCTGGTTTATGGTGTTTTATGTGAAAGAGAGCGCCCCTCTCAGCGTCTCTGTGTGAATGTTAAGGAATTACTACATTGAGTTTTTTTTTTTTTAACCACATACTGTTGGATTCCTTAATCCTAAATTTTAAGGCAGACTTGAACTATTGCAGTAACCTCTTTCATCCTGTCCTGTTTCATAGGTATGAGATCCTCACTCCAAATGCCATCCCCAAAGGCTTTATGGATGGAAAGCAAGCCTGTGTGCTCATGGTAAGACCAGTTTTTTAAATTAATCTTACAAGTCAGCATTCCTCGGTAAAGTGACACGAAAAGCTCACTGCTCTCTCAACAGCTCGTCTTAAGGTCACTCTCTCTTCTCCATGCTAGATCAAAGCCCTGGAGCTTGACCCAAACCTGTACCGCATCGGTCAGAGTAAAGTCTTCTTCAGAGCCGGAGTTCTGGCCCACCTGGAGGAGGAGAGAGACATGAAGATCACTGACGTTATCATCAGCTTCCAGGCCTGGTGCAGAGGATATTTGGCCCGCAAGTACGAGGGATTCACTTATTCGATCTGCACCGTTGCAAGTATCTCATATTAATTGATTTTTATATCAAAAACATGTTATTTATCCCACGTGTGGCCTGCACTTTTTTTTCTTCCTTTTTTAAAATCCAGAGCCTTCGCCAAGAGGCAGCAGCAGCTCACAGCCATGAAGGTCATCCAGAGGAACTGCGCTGCTTACCTCAAACTCAGAAACTGGCAGTGGTGGAGGCTCTTCACCAAGGTACCGATGAAAAGCTTTTTCTTTTAAGTGTGTACCAAAATGTTAAGCCTTCATAATCCAAATAACTGGCAAAGAGAAGATATCAGAAGTAGCGTGTTTGATGTTATATCGATTTCTTAGCGTGCTGATGCAATATGTGACTCCTTTTAGCTTTTCGGTGTTTTTAGCAAGGACTGCAGTAGAATTGTTTAATATTTGCCAGACATTCACAGACTAACCTGCTCACGAGGTCTGCAAAATGTTTACTGTATATTGTGAAATAATTGCGTGACCTCATTTCTGTGCGTTTGTTTGGTTAAATGCTGTGAGAAGGGTTTTAGCTGCGGTAACGTGGTGCAACTTGAGACAAATAGACCTGCGGTTACTGAGAGGATGAAGTCTGTTTCACATTCATACCTTCTGTGTTGAGTTCAGAGAACATAAAGGAGATGTTGACTGATGACTCCAAAAGGAATATAAACAGATTGATGTAACCAGAAATATATCTGGTAGTTAATAACTGAATCCTGAGATCACTGATGAGTCCCACCCCTTAGTATTTACATATAGTTATACTGCAGGCAATTTTAAATGTACTTGGTGTTAAGAGAGGGTGCCACAAAATCGCTATTGTGCACCCTGGAAGTGTTTTCGGCTTAATTCAACAAAATCTCTGTGATTGCACGCGCCACCTTGATAACCTCAGGGACGCAGCCACACTCACATGCTCAACTCTATAATGTTTAGATTGTGTGGCTGGTGAAGGGTACTGCAGGTTTATGACAGTACAGCCTGGTGCCCTCTGTAATCACCATTTGCGGGTTACTACATCATTCTTGATCTGAAACAAGCCTCTAAAATGAGTGCACACCCTGGATTAAGGGACAAAAGGTACAATATCAATTAGCATGATTTTCTTTTTTTCCCCAACTAAATGTGGGAAAGTCAGGCTGCGGCACACATTCAATTTTCATGTCCTCACAGGGCCTTCATATTCCCCAGGTTAGGCCGTATTGCGTCAGTAACCTCAGTGGATCTTGTCTCCCTCTTGCAGGTGAAGCCTCTGCTGCAGGTGACCCGGCAGGAGGAGGAGATGCAGGCCAAAGAGGAGGAGCTGGTCAAGGTGAAGGAGAGGCAGCTGCAGGCTGAGCAGCAACTCAAGGAGTATGAGATGAAGCAGGATCAGGTATAACTTCCTCCACTAATTATTATGACAATACTTTTCAGTAATTCACTTATTCCATTATTATAAATTTCCCGGACGTAAGTAACTAATCTCACTTTGCTCCTCTCCTCTCTGCTAGCTGAACGCTGAGAAGTTGGCCCTCCAGGAGCAGCTGCAGGCAGAGACAGAGCTGTGTGCAGAGGCTGAGGACATGAGAGCCCGCCTGGCCACCAGGAAACAGGAGCTGGAGGAGATCCTCCATGACCTGGAGGCCCGTGTGGAGGAGGAGGAGGAGAGGGTCACCCAGATGCAGACTGAGAGGAAGAAGATGCAACAGAACATCACGGTTAGTCATTGAAGTAAAAATCAAGAAACTTTGAGTGAAAGCAATACGTTCATATCCTTTCTCTGGGGATTTTTTGGAAGTAATTCTGGGAAATACAGGGAATCGTAAACTGAAGTGCAAGGAAATAAAGCAGAGTGGGTGAAAGTAGTTAACTAAAAAGTTAATTACAGCACTTCATGTGGATTGAACATTCAATTTGAAAATATTTTACACTGTTAGAAACTCCAAATGCAAAATTTCCTTTCGTCAGCATTACTGTTTCAGAGCTAGACTTTGAAATTAGTCAGTCAGCCAAAGATAATTTCATATTGTGGCTGCTTGGAGTCCACCTCACATTAAAAGGAAATGAAATATAAAAAAACGCCTGATGAACATTTGAATCGGTTGTCTTCTCTCACCAGGACCTGGAGCAGCAGCTGGATGAGGAGGAAGCAGCCAGGCAGAAGCTGCAGCTGGAGAAGATGACCATGGATGCCAAGCTGAAGAAGATAGACGAGGACGTCATGGTGCTGGACGACCAGAACAACAAGCTGAACAAGGTCTGACACAACATTTGTTTAACCTCATTGGTATCTTTTCATTTAGGCTTTTAAGGCGCAAATAGTTGGCAGTACACTTACTTTTGCCCATATAATATGTGTAAGAAAAATGTTGACCATAGGAGACAATGACAGATATTTTCTAACAACGTGTGTACTTACATGTCATTTAGACGATCATATAGTCAAGTATGTCATCGTCTAGGGAAATTGAATCTCTGTTAACTATTTTGGATGAGCTGCTGCCCAGTAAAGTGTGTTGTGGATTCAGCATATCCCTACGTATAGGTATTCTTGTATCCCTAGAATGATGATGCATGATAGAAAAGTACCAGGTGGGGGAAAAATAAAAACATGTACATCAGAGTAAGCAGATTTTTTTTTTTCTTTTTTTTTGTCATCCACAGGAGAAGAAGTTGTTGGAGGAGAGGATATCAGAGTTCACCACTAACTTGGCTGAGGAGGAAGAGAAGTCAAAGAGCTTACAGAAGCTCAAGAATAAACACGAAGCCATGATCACAGATTTGGAGGGTAAGACTTTCATGTGTACAGTATTGTATTTTTATTTGTTTTCCTTTGGCCCACTGGGACAAAAAGCTAATTAGGCTTCCTCTATTCTCTGACACTCAGAGCGTCTCAGGAAAGAAGAGAAGCAGCGTCAGGAGTTGGAGAAGAACCGACGTAAGCTGGAGGGAGACTCGACCGAGCTCCATGACCAGATAGCAGACCTGCAGGCTCAGATCGCTGAGCTCAGAGCGCAGCTGGCCAAGAAGGAGGAGGAGCTGCTCGCTGCACTGGCCAGGTAAGGACTGAGCACAGGTCATTTTAGAGAACGATTCTCATTTTATAACAGAGTCTTAAGGGCACATTTGTAGCAATGATCTGTATGTTGAGATAAGCGTAAGCATGCTGTATTATTACTTTGGTTCTCCTTGCTATTTCACTGGCAGAACCATCACTAAGTTTGTAGAACCACAGATGTAGCTTGCAAAACTAAAACTTTTATTTTTAAATGCAACTCTAACTAAAACTATTTTAAAACCCATTTACAAAGGCAAATATCAACCACAAATTAGATGTCAGATAGCATTGTGAACTGTGACCAGAAAATACTTAATTCTAGCATGTAAATCTTTATAATAGTGTACTTCTTATAAAACAAACATAATCTACCTGAGACAAAGACAGAATATGGGGTAATGCTTTCTGAATACTAATGCTTAAGTGGGGATGATGGTTAAAGTCTAGACCAGATGAAAAGATGATTATTTCTTTATTGATTAAAGTCTCAGGTGGACTCTGTGTGGCAGATGCCCATGATGTCCTTTAAATGGGTGAAACGTTGCCCCTCTCATCTCCTCTTCCTCTTTCACTCCAGGATAGAGGAGGAGGCTGCAGCCAAGAACACGGCCCAGAAGAAGATCAGGGAGCTGGAGGCCCAGATCTCCGAGCTGCAGGAGGACCTGGAGCTGGAGAGACAGGCTCGCTCCAAGGCTGAGAAACACCGCAGGGATCTGGGAGAGGAGCTGGAGGCCCTCAAGACTGAGCTGGAGGACACGCTGGACTCCACTGCAGCACAGCAGGAGCTCAGGTAGCAGGGATTTCCAGTGGTTTTAGATAGATAGATAGATAGATAGATATACTTTATTGATCCCAACCAGGGAAATTCTGGATTCTTTTTAGGAGCCATGTGTGGTATTTTTTGCATAGGTGTGTTCTGGGAAATTTCTTACCCTTACTTGACCAACTGCTATTATGTTGTGGAAATCTTTGAAGAGAAATATGAACTTTTTCTGGCAAAAGAATGTAAATTAGTTGCTGTTATTCATATTAGTGTACAGCAATACAAAATATAATGTCCAGCAAGAGGGAGCTTGTGTGAGTTTTTTAATGATATTAAGAAGTAATTTGAGGAGAGGCTGAGTGTGCATAAATCCAGAAGCAAAATGCACAAAGACCAAAAAGTATAAATGCCTAAAGAAAATACAGTCTGCACACTGAATATTGTTCCCAATAAATGAAAATATTTGAAAAACCATTTCGAGGCAATGTTTCATTGGCATGAAGATCTCCACGATAGAAGCATTCTCTGCAAAAGGTCTTCAACTTAAAAAGATTTGTTTATTGGGAGCAATGCATAATGTGCAATTTCTGTTTTTATTTTTTTTTAAAAATCCTTTCTTCATTCACTCACTCAATGCCTCTTTCCAGGACCAAACGTGAGACGGAGGTTGCCCAGCTGAAGAAGACGCTGGAGGATGAGGCCAAGACCTACGAACAGCAAATGGCTGACATGAGACAAAAACATAATCAAGCTTTTGACGAGCTCAATGAACAGCTCGAGCAAGCCAAGAGGGTAAGAAGCCTGTGTGTGTGTGTGTGTGTGTGTGTGTGTGTGTGTGTGTGTGTGTGTGTGTGTGTGTGTGTGTGTGTGTGTGTGTGTGTGTGTGTGTGTGTGTGTGTGTGTGTGTGTGTGTGTGTGTGTGTGTGTGTGTGTGTGTGTGTGTGTGTGTTTAGAAACTTCAGATTTGAGAAATGGCATGTTTTGTGGATTGGTTCCCAAGCATCTGAATAGCCCAAGTAACATGTCTCCTGTGTGGCGCTCCTCCAGAACAAGGCGTCGGTGGAGAAAGCCAAGCAGGCCCTTGAGAGCGAATGGAATGAGTTGCAGATCGAGCTGAAGACCCTGACCCAAGGTAAAGGAGACTCCGAACACCGTCGGAAGAAGGCAGAAGCCCAAGTTCAGGAACTGCAGGTCAAACATGGAGAGAGTGAGCGACAGAGGCAGGAGCTGGCAGACAAGCTGACCAAGATGCAGGTAGGAATGCACTGTTGTCTGATGTAGGCAGCGGACTGTATGATGACGTCTAATTGGATGTTTAAGAGAACATATTTGTGATACATGTTTTTTTTTCCATCCTGTGTGTAGTCAGAGCTGGACAACGTAAACGGCCTCCTCAGCGAAGCCGATGGCAAGAACATCAAGGCCAGCAAGGACTTGTCTTCTGTGGAGTCTCAGCTGCAGGACGCACAGGTACGAGCACATGCACTCGTTTTCTCATCTGTTTCTCATTTGTCGCATCATCACTCATGCTCTCTCTTACTCACTAATTCACGCACATCCTCTCAATTTTGCTTTCTCTTAATTTTTCAGATTTTTTAATTTTGTGATGTAAATATTATAGAGTACTTTTTTAGAGAGGCGAACATGCTTTTTTAATGACAGTTAAAATACAAGAAGCATCATGCTGTTACACAATCTGGCAACTTTATTAACTTTATTACTGTTGATGGATTAATTATTTTATTTTTGAGTCACACACACAAAGTGCCCATCCCTTAGAAAATTACAGATTATCGTGCAGCTCGGCCTTAAATATTCTGCCTTCTTGCTCAAGCTTGGCGAATAAAATCTGTTACAACAACTGAAGCACAACTCAAATTTTTTGTTATCATCCAGTCAAATGACATCAACATAAATGACGGACAAAAAGTATTTACAATTTTGATTATTATTAGTAGTATTAGTGTTATTATAGGAGTAAATAAGTACATTTGCTTAAGGACGGCACTAATACAGTACTTCTAAATCTTTCTCATTGTTAGTGGTATACGGACAAGTTAGACCTAAAACATTGAAATGAGTAATTCTTACAGGTTATCAGGGATTACTTTTCAGATTTACACACTTTTTCCACCACTGATCATTATATGTTAAATACACACAATGCCCATGATGTTGTGATCCTGAGCCGCCTTTTCTCCTCTTCATTACAGGAGCTGCTCCAGGAGGAGACCCGTCAGAAACTGTCCCTCTCCACCCGCCTGAGGCAGATGGAGGATGAGCAGAACAACCTGCGGGAGATGCTGGAGGAAGAGGAGGAGAGCAAGAAGAATGTGGAGAAGCAGGTCCACACCCTCCAGTCCCAGGTCGGTCCACATTTCTCATGGCCTTAACCGGTGTTGGGGGTGACGTTTTACAAAGAAACACAGAGAACACAGACTTTTTTTTTTCTGGCAGCTAGTAACTACACTCCCACTTGTAACAGCCAAGTAACTAATCAGTTACTTAGTTACGTTTTCAAAATGAGAAAGCTGTTACTTTGTGTTATCATTTATCATCAAAACACAAAGCGTCACGAAGCACTTCTGTTTTTAGTAGCACTACAATTTGCTGATTTCATCATCTGTTCCCTTTTCGGTCTCCAAAGCGCTCATGCTCTCTCTTACACAGTAATTCACGTACATCCCTTCAATTTTGCCATCTCTTAGTTTTTCAGATTTCTGAATTTAAGATACAAATATTATAGAGTACTGCATTATAGAAGTGAATGTGTTTTAAGGGCATTAAAGTTTAAAAGAAGCATTGTCTTGTCACACAGTCTTACACCTTTTATTATTTTTGATTGATTTGATTCTTTCATATTCGTGTCATGCACACACTGCCTTGTCTTTCAAGCTTGGCAAATAAAATCGGCTCTTCTCAGTCAGTGACACTATAACATAATAATTTATTTCTAAAAATAACATTCACCAGGACTGCTCTTAACGAGCCTAACCAGGCCTTCTCAGTGGGCTTGAGCAAAGGCCTCTCCTTTGCTCTGTAGTGGCACACGTTATCTTCACAGTAGCTAGTTGTTTTCCTATTAACATAGTTGCACTGAAGTTTTAAATTTTTGTATATTAAATGTTGTGAGTGCTAATTTGACAAGAGCTTACCTTTTCAGTCA